>NW_018735141.1:0-28689 GCF_002204515.2 Aedes aegypti | reverse complement strand
TAATCGTGTGCCATTTTCCTCCATCCACATGCTCATAATTCCAAACTGTCACTCCCCGATATTGCCCGAAAATAAACAATCCTTGTTTGACCCGATTTGAATTGTTTATATCCTATTTGAGCAGTAAACCGCTTTAGTGCTCCTTGTCGTCACCGTTGAGCGGTAATATTCCGAACATTCTTTCCATTCGTGACTGCCTCACCCAAAGACTTTATTCCCATCGAAACGCCCCAAGGGAAGACCAGACCGAACGGTTGCGGTGCACAGTGTTCCATTTGTTCTACGATGCGGTCATAAATCATTTTACTCAATATCCGATGGTAAATACCATCAGAATTGCCATATTCATTATTTTTGACTGTTAAACCTCCATCGAGGTTGATGTCGTTATTGATATCACGCTCTGATATATGAATTATTATATGCGCAAAAAACTGACTCCCAATTACCGTTATCCGGGGTATCATTGATCAGCGGGTAACATTGATCGGAACGACTCATCTCGTAAAAAGTTCGTATCATCATTTATTGATGGAACATTTCCAAATCACGAATGGTGCTTTTCTTTCTTATATTCATGAACTAATGAAAGTGAAGATTTTTGCGAAAATTGCGTTTACCTTATGCGTAAATTTGTCAACGAAACAATGATTCCAATGGGTAAGGATGACACTACCGAAGATTCATGTCTCACATAAGTTCTGCAAACGTTATGAGCAAGGAAAATACGGTTCTTACTAAAAATGGCATTGCCGAAAACGATTCCGATATCAAAACTTTCATAAGTATGCTCAATTAGACAACATTAACGAATAACTGTAAAGAATATAGAATTCTCTTAGGAAATTGCCTACTTTTAGGCGTATTCCGTGGTTCGGGGTATTTTTATTTTTAAAATAACTCCAAAAGCAAATGACTTGTAAGCGTTTGGCCTTCATATTCGGCTTCGGGGGCCATGATTTATGTAAGTAACGACAATTTCAATATAACCGAATGCTGTTTACATAGGTGATCAATGTTACCCCATATCAGCTTAATCAAAAAATCACTTAAAACATTTTTTTAAACAAACAAAATGCAGTATATAGTCACGAGCTATGGGTGGCAGTACTTATTTTAAAATATGAAACATGCAACATTTGCATTTTCAAACGAAATGTTTAAGAAATATTCAAAAAAATGATCAATGTTACCCAGATTACGGTATCTCTCTTTCAGTGTCCAAGATTAACAATAGTATTTGATATTGATAAGCACCATTAAATCTATGTATTGAAAGCAATATATTAGGCTTATTAATGACGAATTTGAGAAGATTCCCTCACAGAGTTGCTTCACATGCTCAGAAGTCTACTTTTTGGTATGTGGATGTAAAAAATAATGAACACTTTTCTAAGTGCCGAAGATGTCCATACCAAACAAATTCTTGAAATACTTATTAATTGATAATCTAAATTTCACACCAAACCTCCACCAAAACCAAATAACGAACACGTCACTTAATGAAATTAACCTTAAGTATCAAATATTTACAACTGAGAAATAACTAATGAATTGTTTGGTAATACTTTGTTGCTTCTTAATATTTTTTAATCCCACAATTTCATTTTTTAAGCACTGGATGCTGGAGTGTTGTTGAATATCTTGTTTTGATGCTCAAAATAAATACAAGAGAAATTTTATGTCATTCCTCCACACTTTGGGTCCCAAAGTTTGGGAAGTCATGTCATACATATTAGAATGGCTATTGTACCAATACTACTTTAAAAGGGTTTTATTGTCTCAGCGTCCTCACTAAAACTGCTTGTTAAATCAATATACAATGTTGCATGTGCATTCATAACGAATTGAAGTATGAGTAGTGAAAATTTCATTATTGTGTATATTCATTCCAGTTAGTTACAAATATACTGATATGTAATCAATTCTATGAATATTTTTATCATTGCCTTTATTGGTAAAAACTCACAACTTTGAAGGCACACTGCTAACTTATTTGCAAATATTTGCAGCTAGAACCTTCACAGGTTTATTTTCTTACTTAAACATGATCATTTGGTGGCAGAAGTTTGATTAAATGTGATTAAGAACATATTTAAAAACGTACTTCAAAAAAAAAGTTATGTAGTTATGAAGTGAGTATATTTTTATCCTCATTACTCACATCAATACTGACTCCTAGATGTCAAATAACACTCTAAAACGTATCAGAAGTGATAGATATACATTTGTACTAATGTTCTGTAATCTTAACTGATTGAAAAATCATTTGATTCTGATTTGCGAAGACAGACTATGCATATCATAGAGGAACGTCTATAATGTTCAGTTTTTACATTCTTGAGATCATAATTGATCCATGAAAAGGTATGACAACCAAGACATTTTGTTTTTCGATTTATGACCTATGGGCGGTACCACTGTGCGGTGGTTCACCTGGCGAAAGCTTGCGTCGATATGCCAAAGCCATTACTGTTTCGTTTTTTGCACGCCAGTCAGACAGCCACTCGGGGCCCCGGAGTTCAAGCTGGCCATTGGCGTAGGTAGGGTTTTTTTCTGAAAAGGGCATCTTAGGGAGACTAAGCGCGTTCTGGTGTTATAAATGTAATATTCATCGCAATAAACATGGTCTTCTCGAATCTTGTGATTTTCATGGACATTTAGTCATTTAACTTATTTTAGTAACCTTCTTAGTTACACTCCCCTTCAAAAGTTTGGGTTCACCCCCTAAAAAACATACAACTCTGTTCTGTCCATATCCCTATGATTACACGTCCTATTAAAACTCTCTATGGCACATTCGAAAGACACCCCACTAGGTCCCAACGCATCACCTATTCATCGATTTCGAGGTGGCATACGATAGTATCGACCGCGTAAAGCTATGGAAAATAATGGAAGCTCACGAGACTGATAAAAGCTACGATGGAAGGTGTGCAAAATTGTATGAAGGTTTCCGGTGAACATACCAGTTCATTTGAATCCCGCCGGGGACTATGACAAGGTGATGGACGTGATGGACTTTCAGTATTGCGCTAGAAGGTGTTATGCGGAGAGCTGGGCTTAACATCCGGGGTACGATTTTTACAAAACCCAGTCAATTTGTTTGCTTGGCGGATGATATGGATGTCGGTCGAGCATTTGAAAAGGTGGCAGACCTGTACACCCGCCTGAAACGCGAGGCAGCGAAAGTTGGACTGGTGGTGATTTTTTTTTTATTTTATCTTTATTAACGAGATTTTAACCCTGGGCTAGTTCATCTCGGAACCAACGGCTGCACTTCCCTTCCGAAGGAAGTCGCCACTAAAATTTTTTAGTGACTATCTCGGGGATGGGATTCGATCCCAGGTCCTTGGCGTGAGAGGCGTGTGTTCTAACCACTACACCCGGTCCGTCCCCACTGGTGGTGAATGCTACCTAGATAAAGTACATGCTAGCTGCCCAAGTAACATTAGTAGCTGAATAATAGTTTAATCATCTTAAATAAGCTTAAAAGTGATTTGTCCAGTTTTTAATAAGCAAAAATGTTTGTTGGGTGGTGGGGCCGAGCGCGACAGAGCTCGCCTAGGTAGCAGTGTTACGATAGACAGGGATACGTTCGAGGTGGTCGACGAGTTCATCTACCTTGGACTCTTGCTGACGACTGATAATAACGCTAGTCGACTATACTTAAGTGACCATATACTTTATTTTGTTTTTTGAGAGATTTAAGCATGTTAAAAAAATGTTTTAAGCGATTTTTTTATTAAGCTGATATAGGGTAACATTGATCACCTATGTAAACAACGTTCCGTAATATTGAAAATGTCGTTACTTACTGAAATCATGGTCCCTGAAGCCGAATATGAAGGCCGAACGCTTACAAGTCATTTACTTTTTGAGTTATTTTAAAATTGTTTAAAATAATTGTTTTTAAAATGTTTTACATCTCGAACCACGGATAATGCCTTAAGGTAGGCAATTTCCTAAGGGACAGTTACATTCTTAACAGTAATTCGGTAATGTTGCCTAATTGAACATACTTATGAAAGTTTTGACGACGGAATCGTTTTCGGCGATGCCGTTTTTAGTGAAACCGCATTTTCCTTGCTCATATCATTTACAGAACTTATGTGAGGCATAAATGTTTGGTAGTGTCATCCTTAACCATTAAAATAATTGTTTCGAAAAGTTGCCAAATTCACACATAAGGTAAACGCAATTTTCGCAAAAATCTTCATTTTTATAAGCTAATGAACATAAGATAGAGAAACAGTATTCATTTTTAGGAAATGTTCCATCAATAAATGACAATGCGAACTTTTTACGAGATGAATCATTCCGATCAATGTTACCCCTCTGATCAATGATACCCCGGATTACGGCACAGTGTTTTGCTACGGCGATCCAAGCATTCCTTCCCATTCCTCGGCATTTGCAAGGACGTGGCCGGGACAGCTCTCAACTGTTGGAGGATGCGTCAATCTTGTCTAAGAGTCAAGGGTTAATCCCAAATCTTTTGCTTTGGTAACGGACGGGGAGGAGGAAACCCTCATACAACGGTTTAGGACTATACCACCAACGAATTTGAGCGAATTGCTTAATGCTAATGCTAATTGTATTACTAAAAGACCAGAGCTCAAATCAAACAACGAAAATGCGAAGCTTAACTCCTTTGATTTAGGGAATATCTTCAAACGAGTTTGCCCCAATCCTTTATAGCACTATGCACTCACAGGACTGAAACGGCTGTCATCCATGAACAAGTGGAGTGAAGCCAAAAATTTGTTGCTGAAGAAGGTGTTGATTTGATAGCTCGTCAAAAAAACTCCGATTTAAGCACGAAACACACTTGTTTTCGAATGCGATTTTTTTTTCACATTTATCAAAACGTAATGTATGAGAAAGTTATAGATCTAGCTAAAACCTACAACTATTCTGAAGGCACCACGCCATTAACTTTAAAATCTTATGGGTTATAGGCAAATTTCGAGTTTTTCAAGTCTATTTTTGAAATAGATTTTCTAAATCTACAAAAATGACGTTCTCACAGTTTTTGTAGAAAAAGTTCCCTAATGAATAGCGAATGCGCTAAAAAATGTATCGTTCCAATACCATGAGTTATGAGCATCTAAAGATTCCATAGTTTTCACTAAAATATGCTTATAACTTAAAAATTACAAGAATTAAAAACTTGCTATGTTTAGCAAAAATGTGTATTATTTCTTTCTCTACAACTCTTCTGAAGATCACATTCACGTAAACTAAAATTAAACCAAATTAAAACTTGAAAAGTTTTGTCAAAAGTGTCTTTGACAAAGTTGTGTACAATACATTTCTAAAAGTTCTAAAAGTTTGCAGAAGATACTGCAGAACTTTTTGCTAGAAATATGCAAAATTCATTCACGAATAACTTTTAAGACATCCAACGTCTAAAATTGAAGAGAGGAGAGAAAACACTTTTTTCCGGCTAAATTGTCGATTCGGACCATTGTGCGATGATGTTAGTATTATCGCAATGTCCGCCGAAGCGATCGATGAAATCTTTCACTGCTATGGACAAGTATCAGGTGCTAAACTTTGACATTCATCGAATTCTATCGACATTGGTACACAACCAGGGCTTTTTCAGGCTGCTTGGGCACCTCAGGAGTTAATCACCAATATTAACCGGGAAAAGAAAGCCTAGATAGCCGCGTAGTGTCAGTAGCGGTTGTTTCAATTGGTTAAGAATTAACACTACGGACTGCCTGTTCCGGTGGTAAAAATCCATCTCACAGGTGACCCCTATTTTATGGTGTGATGCGTACCGTGCCTAAAAATGAATGGTTAGAGGGATCTAAATAAAACCAAACCGCTAACGGAGTCTGTGGAGTTCCAGAGCACCCTCTGCAGTATTGTGCCCTTCCTGTGCTACCCGGAGCAATGGTGCAGGTGTCTTTGTGTTTCTCTGAGATAATCGGCTGCCCTTCTTCAGTCTCTAATTTGAGGCTAAATAAGGGAGGGATTATGAATATGTTGTTATTTAATTAAAAAAAATCACCTATGTGCTTTCGCATTATGTGTGTTACACAGTGTATGCAGTGCTTTTTCGCCTTTGGCGACTTTCAATAAATACTGTAAAAGTAACTTCTATCTAGGTGACCTTATGGACCCAGTTATTGCTACTTTTAGCAAGCTTGAAATGGCAAACTCGCTTTCCATGCCCCGCGCATGCGTGCTCCTTAACAATGCAATCGTTGCTACACTCATTTCGGAGATAACTACCAGAGATGTATGTGCTGTCACAATCGATGCTTCTGTTGAAGACCTCAATAGGAAACACGTCTATTGTTCGTTATATTTAGCACATGATGAACCATTCCCAACGGATGATTTCAAACGAGTTGTCGTACACTGCTGAGTGCTGAGTGCTCGATTGAGTCTCTGCGGAGGCTCCCAAGGGGAAGTCTTATCACTACTTTTGTAGAACCTCGTAGCAGATACGCTATTGAAGCAACTCAATTATTGCGGTTTTCCAACTACTGGATATGTCGACGACTGTCTATCATTCGACCTGATGCAAAAATGCTCTTCAGGTAGTAGAGAGTTGGTGTCGACTATATGGCATTTTCGGTTAACCTGAATAAAAATCTATTGTTCTTTTTACGGAAAGACGAAACCGCGATGGAATTCGACCTTAAGGTCTTTTTGGCACTGAGATTAATGTAACTGATCAAGGTAAAGTATGTTGGAGTCGTTCCAGATTCCAAACTTTCTTGGACACCTCACATTGATTTCAGAGTCGAAAAAGCTTGCATGGCCTTCAGTCAATGCTGGCGAACCTTTGGCAAACTTGGGGCCTCAAACCCAAGTATATCAAATGGAGTTACGCAACAGTTGTTCGACCGATATTGGCCTATGGATGTCTTGTGTGGTGGCAAAAGGGCGAAGTGAGAACAATCCAATCAAAATTGCGCCATCTCCAAAGGATGTGCTTAATGGCGATGTACTGGTGCGTTCTCTACAACTCCCACAGCAGCGCTCGAGGCCCTTTTCGACGTTGTGCCACTAACAAACACATCTTAAACAAAAAGCACTTTCTTGCTCTTACTGTGTATGGGTAGTGGATCAAACTGGAGAAAAATTCAGTGTGATTTTTGAATCACAAACAATATATCCGAAGGAAAATCAACAGATAACAATGGAACAATCCTCAGAATGATAACACTATGGCTCGCGAATATTTAATCGCTTAGCCCACACGCAGAACGATGCATTAATCGCGGAGCGTAGTTTGTTGTGATATCTTAACGACAAAAGGTTAATCGTTGTTGCTATGATCGCACGATAAAGAATAACCACAATGCATCATTTATTTTGTTATGATCACTAGATTTCCATCCTTGTATGTTACTGTCCAGTTTTCGCGCAACTGCGATTTAGATCACTTGGTAAAAGACTTATTAAGTGCAACTGATTTCAGAAGCCTGAACCTTCAGGACCATTCTGTTATTCTTAAACCACTGTGCTAATAAGCTCGTTGAAGCTCTTCTTTACGCTCATGCGTTTTCAGTGCCCTTTTTAGGGCGCTGTTAAACCCATGAGCCTCTGTACGTGCCATAAATTATTTTGTTCATTAAAACGATTTATAGCATGCATAGGCTCATTGTGGTATGAAGCTACATGCTCTCATTTCGCTAATGAGATTTTTCCTTTGAAAAGGAAAACCCCACTCCTATTTCCTCTCATCTCTACCTTCCCTTTTCATTTCCCATCGGATAGATGATGAAATAGGCCTCAAATATGACGATGGCCAACGCTTGGAACTCTTGGAAAACGTGCATTTGAGCCGGGCATCTGATACCGGTAGGATTGTATTATTATTATTATTATTATTTAACTTTATTAAGATGTCTGGGTTCCATTCCCGGTCGGTCCAGGGATTTTTCGTGATGGAAACTTCCTTGACTTCCCTGGGCATAGAGTTATAATCGTACCTACTCACATGATATACGAATGCGAAAATGGCAACTTGGCAATGAAAGCTCTCAGTTAATAACTGTGGAAGTGCTCATAAGAACACTAAGCTGAGAAGCAGGCTCTGTCCCAGTGAGGACGTAATGCCAGAAATAAAAGGCTTGACGAGGTCACAAGCTCTCATAGCAAAATATTGTTTTCTGATAGAGTTGTCTTTCAGGTTACATAATCTTTTAGCATAATGTTACCACAAATACATGAATTACTATTTGCCGATATTGAACCAGTTTTTCATTCATTTCATGTTGAATATATTTGAAGTTTTTTGGGAAGAGGGAATGCCTGCAAAATCCTGGGGGGGACTAATCCCCCCTTGTTTCTACGCCAATGCTGAAACATGAGCACCGACCCGCAGCAGGAGCTATTAGGACCATCGTCTTCGTCGACAACGAGCGAGGTTCAAAGGCACTTATGCCACACGGTTGTTTGACTCAGCCGTAACAGATCCAGCATTGGTGTTTCTGCTGTCTGCCACTTTCACTTCGTTTGCCCCAGTGATCCTTGCCCCTGCTGCTGGTTGCGGTTACCAAAGCCATTGCAATGCCCTTCCATTACCTTCCTCTACGCTCTACGCTAACCTATACTTAACCCAACTCTCAGTCAACGAACCAACAGAAGATACAACAAACGAGTGAAAATAAAAATAAACAATAAAAGGTAAATAAATTTATACGAGAATTCAGATTGCCTTTTCGTCTGGGTGGACCTGCTGCCGTCATCGAACGAAAATTCCGGAGCGCACTTTATACGTTAAGGGTAATGCGGTATTTCGAATGGGTTTAGGGACAAAAACGTCGAAAGACAAAACGTCGAAACCCAAAACGTCGAATGCCCAAAATGTTCGAATCCAAAACGTCGAAAGGGACAAAACGTCGAAGAGATAAAGTGTCGAAAGTAGTCGTTTTTCTAGCGAATGTGTTGGTATTGAACGTAACTAGCGTTGCCAAGGAAAAAATTGGTTGCGATGCGAACGGCGTTGGGGACAATAAAATTTACCATTTTCATCAAAGTAAGCAAGTAACATTTTATATTGGAAAATGTCAATCCTACACCAATTTCAATCTAGAGGAGAAGCAGTGCATCACTTCGAGAACAAGCGTTTAAAATGAAGCCAAAGGTAAAAGTAGATATGATCGAAGTATGAACGAGCGTCTCACACGACTTTTCCGTTAACTCAACTCTCGAGCATTTCAGGATCCTCTATCAGTTGGTCAGTTACATGACAGTTACCGATCCTAGGCACGAATATAGATAATCAAACTAATACCTTCAATAATCCCAAGTCTTCCAAAGGATACCAGGCACAACACAGGCTGTCGAGCTGGATATGACGAATATTCTACGCAAACTTCATTACAACCTTCATTCAAACCTTTTTCCTGAATAACATTGCTATAAGTTTTTGCAATATTAAACTCTGTACTCGAGTAGAGAATACCCTTTCATTTCATTTCATTCATTTTGTGCACTAGCTTCTCTAAAAATCTATACAGCAATTATTTGAAAGTAATTTTTATTTGCTACTGGTTATGCTATCTCTTGATAAATAGTGTATTGTTTATTCTTGTAAAGTACACTCATTCTTTCAACAAATTAGTGGCAGCAATTTCATCAAATTTACAACTGAATGTTTGACAATTAGTAATTTATTTATTTATTAAAAATTACTAATTCTTTTATCAAATTAGAACAAATTGAATCGATTTATTGTTTTACTTATTGGAAACAGAAATTCTTCATCAGTATATCCAGTAAGTTTTTCGAAATGTACTACAGAACAGACTTCTACCGCATTGTTTTTTTATGTAGAGAATAAATGTATATAACCATATCGTATAAACACCATAATACAATACAGAACAATGCAAATTGATAGTTTTATTTCAAAACACACTCCTCGCATTTGCCGTTTCAAAGTTTGAGTAAAAGTAGCACATTCTCTCATCAATGTCTCTCCAATAATTATTCATGACCTATTTAATATAAAACATTTAATTTATTCCGACAAGTTTTGATTACTGTCATTTGATTTTTGTAATCTCTTCCAAGACAAGCTAATTATTATAATATAAAAGTGATAACACTGCGAAAAAAAAATTCCCTGCTTTAATTTCCAAAAACTTTTGTTTTGAATTTGGATTTTACGACGTTTTGGCAATCGACATTTTGTCTTTCGACGTTCTGTCCTTTCGACGTTTTGTCCCTTCGACGTTTTGTCCTTTGGACATTTTAGCTTTCGGCGTTTTGGCATTCGACATTTTGTCTTTCGACGTTATGTCCTTTCGACGTTTTGTCCCTTCGACGTTTTGTCCTTTCGACGTTTTGGCATTCGACATTTTGGCATTCGACATTTTGTCTTTCGACATTTTGTCACCCAACCTTTCGAATGATTACGTCGAATGGCGTTCGAAATGAAATCTCGCGGAACTTTACGGAATTTGGTGAGGTTAGATTCATGCTTTCCGCTTTCGTTCAAATTGTAATGTATCGTCGATATTTTTCGGTAAAAACAAAATATCTCGGAATATATGAAATGGATTGGATTTGAAATATATGAAATGCATTGGATTTTGTATCGAGCTTAACGGAAATATTTTAAAATCCCGTTTCGTTTTGTCATTACCAATGCTAGTAATTCCGTGTATCGTTTCGTTTCGTGAAAAATGTCATATCGCATACCGTTATCAAACATTTGGTTCAGCCTGTTAGTGGGTGGTGAGCACCCAACAATCAGGTAAACCATCTCATATACTTACCGTTTGGGGTTTTCGCAACTGCGAACCAGATTTTGTGCATTTGAAAACTGGCAGTCAGTGGGGATGTAGGTAATCGGAACGATCGTTTTGCGAATCCCCTTATCTCGGTGGGCGGTACGGTTTGGGCTCGAAATAGTGTGCTGTTTGATGGAATGGATTTCACAGATACCTAGAATGGCACGGTTTGGATATATGCAAATGGTGATGGATATGAAACTGACCTACCCAGTTAGCAAAATCAATGCGACGTTGTACTCAATTCACAATATGAATTCACTCGAATTAACACGATTTTTTCAGTTTTTTTTCGTGCAGGATTTAGAAGTACAAGCAGGTATATTTTATGAAAATCTTCAAATTAATATAAGGTATTTGATTTTTTATACCTAAGCGCAGTTCAAATTAACGACGCCAACATTAGTGCGGAAGTTGGAAGTTTTTTAACTAATCTAAAGCAATAAAACAGTACTTTTTCAGAACTATTTTGTCTGCTTTTCATCTCTTCACGATCCTTGTTTGGACCCGTGCCTTCGATTTTTCGTTGGACTCGTTGGCGGAAGCTAGCTGTGGTAATCCTTCTTGGACACCGTCTTGGGAAAAAAAAACCTCTTAGGAGGTTTCGTCTTCTTTCGTTTATTCACTAAACATGGTTGCAATTACAAACAAAAGGAAGAGTTAATCTCTGAATTCACAACTTCCTTCTGAAAAAGTGGGATTTTAAAACTGTCACTAAACGTGGCAAGAATGGAAGAAAGGACGTTTCTCCGGAATGCGAACTTTCTTTTTAGGGATGGTACACAAATTATGTCACGCTAAATTTCAACTTTTTCGACCCCTCCCCCCCCTTTGTCACACTTTTTGTATGGGTCCTCCGAAAATTTTGTAAGGCTTGTCACGCTTGGCTCGACCCCCTCCCCCCCTTGGAGCGTGACGTAATTTGTGCATGACCCCTAAGGGTGAAATGAATAATTGTATCGAAATGAGCAATCAGTTCGATGCTCTAGACAAATTTTCCGAACACCAAATCGTAGCAGTCTCTAGCCCAGGCTCTTTGATTCAAGTGAGGAAGCAAAGAGTGCCGCCTATCGTGGTCAGTTGTTCCGAATTTGGGGTATTTAGGTAGAAGATCTTGAACACCATTAGGGAAATCAAGGTCTCCTTCCAAATCGCAATGAAAGGAGCCTGTTGCGTATTGCCGGAAACTCTTAAAAATCGTGAACTTCTACTCAAACATCTTGAAGAGAAGAAGCACATTTTATTTTACTTATGACGACAAAACTGAACGATTGTTCAAAATCGTCTTGAAAGGTCTCTCAAATGACTATAAATCACCTGACGATATCAAAAATTGAATGAATGATTTACTTGGATGTTCCCCAGTCCAAGTAATCATTATGAAAAAGAGAAAGGACTTTCTCAAGAATATTATTTAGTTTACTTTAACAAAAAAAAATCTAAATAATATTAAAGCTTTAGAAAATAGCTAGACTTATGTTCGATGTCCGTGTGACATGGGAACATTTCCAAAAACCAGGAGGAAATTTCCAAAACCCCACTCAGTGCCGTCGGTGCCAAAAGTAGGGTCATGTTACAAAAAATTGCCGTATGGATACTAAATGCATAATTCTTCTCACGCTAAGGACGTCTGTCCAGTGTAGGAAGATACAACCAAGTTTATATCCTCGAATTGATGTCCGTTACGATAACGGTCGTTTCCAGAATTTTCCTGGTAGAGTATCGAACAATGCTCATTTTTCAGTAAACGATCGCTTGATTAATACCCATCAGGAAGATTAAAACATGCTCATTCACAAACTAATTTTAATCCGTCGGGTAGCCGTTCGAATCTTTTAATGTCGAATTTATCTACCCAAGGAAAATTGCCGATATCGTAGCAGGAAATTTGAACTCCTCCCCTATTCGTACTATGAATACCCATTCTAATTGTTTCAAATCATATGGAAATAAACTCTGCCGCCACAGGAATTTTCTACTCCGCCTCTTCCTTTACCGAAAATTCTACCGGAAAATCATCAGATAATGTACCCACTTCAAGTGATGTATCTGCTTCTGATTTTAATTTTCTAACTGAACAATTGAATCAAATGATTGATGCCACCAAAATGACTGAAGCAGTCCAAGTTGGTGTAAAATTTACTAATCAAATTGTTATAGGATTCCGTTTTTCTAATGGATCCAATAATAATTTAAATATTTTAAATTAAAATGCTTGTTCCTTGAATGGCAAAGAAGACGAGCTGTTTGATTTTCTTACAGCTAATAACGTGTATATAGCAATTATTACTTAAACATATTTGAAACCTGGATCCAAACTCAAAAGAGATCCCAACTTTTTTGTTTATCGTAATGATCGACTTGGTGGGGCTGTGGGAAAGTTGCAATCATCATTCATAGGAGTATAAAACATCATCTGTTTTCGTCATTTGAAACTGAAGTTTTTGAAACTTTAGGTGTTTCTGTTGAAACACAGCTTGAAAAATATACTTTCATAGCTGCCTATTTTTTTTTCAGTGCTCTAGACAGCAAGTTAATTTGCTCCAAACTAACGTGCGAAAATTGACTCGCAAAAGTCAATGCTTTTGTCATTGGTGACATTAGTGTCAAACATCGGTCATGGAATAATTCGCAAAGTAATTCCAACGGCAGAATTTTATTTGATGAATGCTCTTCAGGATATTTCTCAATTCAATACCCTGATAGCCCTACATGTTTTTCCTCTTCTAGAAATCCATCTACAATTGATTTGGTCTTAACCGACTCTAGTCATCTTTGTAGCCAATTAGTTACTCATGCTGATTTTGGTTCTGATTATGTTCCTCTTACATTTCAAATATCCCATGAAGCGATTCTCGATAGGACTTTCAATAATTATTGAGCCGACTGGAATATATATGAAACATATATTTACTCTAATCATGATGTTAACATTTCTTTACAAACAAAACTTGATATCGACAATGCTCTTGAAACTTTAACAAATTCCATTGTTGAAGCCAGGAGCATTGCAAGCCCAAAATGTGAAGTAAAATTTGAACTCGTGATTATAGACGATGATCTTAAACTCTTGATCCGTCTTAAAAATGTGAGGAGAAGGCAATTTAAACACACTCGCGATCCTGCTATGAAAATCATATGGCAGGATTTGCAGAGAGATATAAAAAAACGATTTTCTCAATTAAGAAACAAAAATTTTGAAAATAAACTTTCTTCTCTGGACCCTGACTCTAAGCCCTTTAGGAAATTATCTAAAATTTTGTAAAAAAAAAACCTCAGAAGCCAATACCGGTATTGAAAGAGGAAAACAAATTATTACTAACTAATTGCGAAAAAGCTCAAAAACTTGCTATGCACTTTGAAAGCGCGCACAATTTTCTATCGTCCAATCAGGTTGCTTTCCTCCATCAGTAAACTTTTTGAAAATGTCATTTTGAACAGAATGATTGCCCACATCAACCAAAATTCAATTTTTGCCAATGAACAGTTCGGATTCCGCCATGGACATTCGACCACTCATCAACTTTTATGTGTAACATAATTGATCCGTACCAACAAGTCTGAAGGTTTTTCTACTGGTTTCGCTCTTCTATACATAGTACATAGTACTATACATACATAGAAAAACTATACGTACATAGAAAAAGCATTCGACAGTGTTTGGCATAAAGGCTTAATTGTAAAGCTAGCTTAGCTTAGCTTAGACTGACTACACATATCAATGGTTGCTATTCCGTGATTGACCGAAGTCAGTGAAAATGCACAAAGAATCAACTAGAAGTTCGGCTGGGATTGGCCATAATCTTCTTCAGTGTGCATAATTCAGTGCCTCTATTTATACAGGGTCAATAACGGCGCCGGCCACGTCCTTGCAGTCAGGTGGGATTGGGGGAAGGAATGTTAGTGTGTAACCTTTGCTATTTGGAGACCGTGTTTGCCTCTGCATCTCCACAAAGGTTACTGGGAAGGATGTTTTTTAATGGGGAGGATCGTTGGGTCAAAGGATTCACTTTGATAAGTGATTAGACCATGATAAATAACTTTTTGTCAAATATAAATATGCTTTTATGAAAATATTATATTTTCATTTGATATGAACAATTTCTATGTAAAGGAAAATTATGCCGACACTTGAGGTGACGAACCATTTAAAGTTTGTTGAACAAATATCTAAATGTAACATTCCTACAGCTGTCAGGACAAAAGCATGTGTTATTATATTTTACTTATTTGAAAAGAAACAAAAACTCGATTGGCTGGAACATCATAGAACACTCTTATTCTTATGCCGACACTTACAGTGGCGAACCATCCAAAGTTTGTTGAATAAAGTGAACCTTTCGCAAGTCTACACTTGTAGTGTCGAACCATTCAAAGTTTTTTTTTGTAATTACAAAAATAAAGATAAAAAGAAAGGGGTGTTTTGAAAACAAAAAAATGTTAAACATAAATAATTCATGAATTAGAGTTTATGTCGACACTCACAGTGACGAACCATTCATAGTTTGTTGAAAAATCATATTTACGTCCTACCGTTGTATCGATTAAATGTGCAGTCATACATATTTTATAGATTAGAAATAGTAGCATGGAACGAGCTCACCAATTGATCCGTCATCCTTGACTGAGCAGCAACAATCCACATTCAGCTTAACTCGTTTGCTCGGCTATATAAAAGCACTCAGAGAAAATAGACGCACGACCCGAGAGGGAAAACAACTGACGACTGCTCGGGCTTTCTTGACGCACTGCCAAGGAGCAATCGTCAAGGTCGAAGATCAAACAAAACTAACCGACCGCGGCACTTTTTCACTTGACTCGACCGACGCGCGACATGTTTGATCCTGCCCTCGTCACCCGCTCCCGCAGAAGCAAGCGTCAAGGTCGGAAGATCAAACAGAACTCCATAAAGGCTTAATTGTTAAATTAAAAAACTTAAATTTTCTATTATACATTGTTAGAATTATTCGTCGGTGTTCAGATAGACTGGATAAAGTGCTTTGTCAATAATTTCAGTAAAACGTACCCAATGCATTCGAATTATCAACATATTTGCATTATTTGCTGTTATAAAGAAACCCATCTATCTGATAACCATCTGTATCAAAATCGAATCGGAAAAGACAGAATTGATACATTTCTTAACGTATCTTTGGAACACCAAAAAATCATCTAGTCCGGTCGGTCAGAACACCGAATTACTCATAGTTATCTGTCAAATCGGACACTTCAGGTTAATTATCAGAACTCCAGGTCTGAAAGACTTCCTGTAAGTGCTGGTGTTACTCAAGGCAGCATTTTGGGACCAATATTATACAATATTTTCACATCTGACTTACCTGAGTTACCTCAGGGATGTCAAAAGTCTTTGTTTGCGGATGACACAGGCCTCTCCGCCAAAGGACGAAGCCTGCGTGTCATCTGTAGTAGATTGCATAAAAAAAGATATTTTTTCTTCATAATTGTAAAAATGGAAGATTTCTCCTATTGCTTCCAAAACTCAACTACAGTCAGGTCTCCTATTAGACACATGGTTGGGGGGCGTAATAGGAATCTACGTTATAGGAGACCCAGGGCTTATGGGATTTCATCACTTTGGGGGTGTCGTTGAATATCTCGTATGCCAAAAGAGATAGTAAAGTACTGTCTTCGGCGAAGTTTCAGTACTAAGTACGATCTACCTTTAGGAGTTGAGGATCATCCTTTTAGTTGAGAACTTGGCCGGTAGGAGCGCTTTTTCTGATTTGCACTATATAAACCATGAGGGATAAGAATGCAAAATTTTGTAACACATGATATCTCTGAATCCTGATGTTTTGGAAGGTTGGTGTCTTCGGAAGAGTTGTTCAGTATCACAAGGACTGACATATGGTGGTCATTCTGATACAGAATTACGCCACTAGGCGGCGCTAGTGGGCATGGAATTTTTGTTTTGCGCATAGCTCAGTTGCCTGACCACTTAGAAAGATGGCGTCTTCGGCAAAGTTGCTCAGTATCACAAGGGCTAACATTATTTGAGCCGAAAGTTTCGAAATTTTGCCACTAGGCGGCGCTAGTGAGCAAAGAATTTTTATTTTGCGCATAGCTCAGTTGCCTGACCACTTAGAAAGATGGCGTCTTCGGCAAAGTTGCTCAGTATCACAAGGGCTAACATTATTTGAGCCGAAAAATTCGAAATTTTGCCACTAGGCGGCGCTAGTGAGCAAAAAATTTTTGTTTTGCGCATAGCTCAGTTGCCTGACCACTTAGAAAGATGGCGTCTTCGGCAAAGTTGCTCAGTATCACAAGGGCTAACATTATTTGAGCCGAAAGTTTCGAAATTTTGCCACTAGGCGGCGCTAGTGAGCAAAGAATTTTTGTTTTGCGCATAGCTCAGTAGCCCGACCACTTAGAAAGATGGCGTCTTCGGCAAAGTTGCTCAGTATCACAAGAGCTAACATTATTTGAGCCGAAAGTTTCGAAATTTTGCCACTAGGCGGCGCTAGTGAGCAAAGAATTTTTATTTTGCGCATAGCTCAGTTGCCTGACCACTTAGAAAGATGGCGTCTTCGGCAAAGTTGCTCAGTATCACAAGGGCTAACATTATTTGAGCCGAAAAATTCGAAATTTTGCCACTAGGCGGCGCTAGTGAGCAAAAAAATTTTGTTTTGCGCATAGCTCAGTTGCCTGACCACTTAGAAAGATGGTGTCTTCGGCAAAGTTGCTAAGTATCACAAGGGCTAACATTATTTGAGCCGAAAGTTTCGAAATTTTGCCACTAGGCGGCGCTAGTGAGCAAATAATTTTTGTTTTGCGCATAGCTCAGTAGCCCGACCACTTAGAAAGATGGCGTCTTCGGCAAAGTTGCTCAGTATCACAAGGGCTAACATTATTTGAGCCGAAAGTTTCGAAATTTTGCCACTAGGCGGCGCTAGTGAGCAAAGAATTTTTATTTTGCGCATAGCTCAGTTGCCTGACCACTTAGAAAGATGGCGTCTTCGGCAAAGTTGCTCAGTATCACAAGGGCTAACATTATTTGAGCCGAAAAATTCGAAATTTTGCCACTAGGCAGCGCTAGTGAGCAAAAAATTTTTATTTTGCGCATAGCTCAGTTGCCCGACTAGTTGCTCAGTATCACAAGGGCTAACATTATTTGAGCCGAAAAATTCGAAATTTTGCCACTAGGCGGCGCTAGTGAGCAAAAAATTTTTATTTTGCGCATAGCTCAGTTGCCCGACCACTTAGAAAGATGGCGTCTTCGGCAAAGTTGCTCAGTATCACAAGGGCTAAAATTATATGAGCCGAAAATTTCGAAATTTTTCCACTAGGCGGTGCTAGAGAGCAAGGAATTTTTATTTCGTGGATAGCGCAGTAGTCTGACCACTTAGAGAGTTGGCGTCTTCGGCAAAGTTGCTTAGTATCACAAGGGCTAACATTATTTGAGCAGAAAGTTTCGAAATTTTGCCACTTGGCGGCGCTAGTGAGCGAAGAATTTTTGTTTTGCGGATAGCTCAGTAGCCTGACCAAAGTTGTTCAATATGACACTAGGCTATCGATTTTCCTCGCATTGTCACGTTTAAGTAAAAGTGCCTGGAGAAAAATATATACATTAATGTTACAATTGGATAAAAGTATGGCTAGTATCCTTGTATTTTCGACGGATTGGGAAAATTTTTGATCAATAATTTGATATGAGAATGAGTGAGGATCCGTTTACTACTCAAATATGTGATTGCTAGCTATCATATGAACCAGAGAAAAAATATGTATGTTTATTTTTATTCCGTCATTGCATGAACTTCATTTCTTGAACATTTTCCAAGGTGTGGATTGGATAGAAATGAAGTTAGGTTGGAATGTCAGTCATTACTAATAAATTTGGAAATCCATTCGCTAACAATCTTAATGAGATAACTATGACTGGCCTTTTCTCTTTAGTTACACGACACTCTTGTTTGAATATTTTTAAAATATAAACCTTCTTTTTCATAACGATAATTCAATCTTATAAAAAAAACTTTTTCTCCCGATTTCTACGTCTGTATAAAATCTCGAAACTTTCAGCTCAAATAATGTTAGCCCTTGTGATACTGAGCAACTTTGCCGAAGACGCAATCTTTCTAAGTGGTCAGACTACTAAGCTATCCGCAAAACAAAAATTCCATGCTCACTAGCGCCGCCTAGTGGCAAAATTTCGAAACTTTCGGCTCAAATAATGTTAGCCCTTGTGATACTGAGCAACTTTGCCGAAGACGCCATCTTTCTAAGTGGTCAGGCTACTGAGCTATGCGCAAAACAAAAATTATTTGCTCACTAGCGCCGCCAAGTGGCAAAATGTCGAAATTTTCGGCATAAATCGTGTTAGCCCTTGTGATACAGAGCAACTTTGCCGAAGATGCCATCGTTCTAAGTGGTCAGGCTACTGAGCTATGCGCAAAACAAAAATTCTTGGCTCACTAGCGCCGCCTAGTGGCAAAATTTCGAAACTTTCGGCTCAAATAATGTTAGCCCTTGTGATACTAAGCAACTTTGCCGAAGACGCCAACTCTCTAAGTGGTCAGGCTACTGAGCTATGCGCAAAACAAAAATTACTTGCTCACTAGCGCCGCCTAGTGGCAAAATTTCAAAATTTTCGGCTCAAATAATGTTAGCTCTTATGATACTGATCAACTTTGTCGAAGACGCCATCTTTCTAAGTGGTCAGGCTACTGAGCTATCCACGAAACAAAAATTATTTGCTCACTAGCGCCACCTAGTGGCAAAATTTCGAAATTTTTGGCTCAAATAATGTTAGCTCTTGTGATACTGAGCAACTTTGCCGAAAACGCCATTTTTCTAAGTGGTCAGGCTATTGAGCTATACGCAAAATAAAAATTCTTTGCTCACTAGCGCCGCCTAGTGGCAAAATTTCGAAATTTTCGATTCAAATAATGTTAGCCCTTGTGATACTGAGCAACTTTGCCGAAGACGCCATCTTTCTAAGTGGTCAGGCTACTGAGCTATGCGCAAAACAAAAATTATTTGCTCACTAGCGCCGCCAAGTGGCAAAATGTCGAAATTTTCGGCATAAATCGTGTTAGCCCTTGTGATACAGAGCAACTTTGCCGAAGATGCCATCGTTCTAAGTGGTCAGGCTACTGAGCTATGCGCAAAACAAAAATTCTTGGCTCACTAGCGCCGCCTAGTGGCAAAATTTCGAAACTTTCGGCTCAAATAATGTTAGCCCTTGTGATACTAAGCAACTTTGCCGAAGACGCCAACTCTCTAAGTGGTCAGGCTACTGAGCTATGCGCAAAACAAAAATTACTTGCTCACTAGCGCCGCCTAGTGGCAAAATTTCAAAATTTTCGGCTCAAATAATGTTAGCTCTTATGATACTGATCAACTTTGTCGAAGACGCCATCTTTCTAAGTGGTCAGGCTACTGAGCTATCCACGAAACAAAAATTATTTGCTCACTAGCGCCGCCTAGTGGCAAAATTTCGAAGTTTTTGGCTCAAATAATGTTAGCTCTTGTGATACTGAGCAACTTTGCCGAAGACGCCATCTTTCTAAGTGGTCAGGCTATTGAGCTATGCACAAAACAAAAATTACTTGCTCACTAGCGCCGCCTAGTGGCAAAATTTTGAAACTTTTGGCTCAAATAATGTTAGCCCTTGTGATACTGAGCAATATTGCCGAAGACGCCATCTTTCTAAGTGGTCAGGCTACTGAGCTATGCGCAAAACAAAACTTCTTTGCTTACTAGCGCCGCCTAGTGGCAAAATTTCAAAACTTTCGGCTCAAATAATGTTAGACCTTGTGATACAGAGCAACTTTGCCGAAGACACCATCGTTCTAAGTGGTCAGGCTACTGAGTTATGCGCAAAATAAAAATTCCATGCCCACTAGCGCCGCCTGGTGGCGTAATTCCGTATCAAAATGACCACCACATGTCAGCCCTTGAGCTACTGAACAACTCTTCCGAAGACACCAACCTTCCAAAACATCAGGATTCAGAGATATCATGTGTTACAAAATTTTGCATTCTTATCCCTCATGGTTTATATAGTGCAAATCAGAAAAAGCGCCACTACCGGCCAAGTTCTCAACTAAAAGGATGATCCTCAACTCCTAAAGGTAGATCGTACTTAGCACTAAAACTTCGCCGAAGACAGTACTGCGCCATCTCTTTTGGCATACGAGATATTCAACGACACCCCCAGAGTGATGAAATCCCATAAACCCTGGGTCTCCTATAACGTTCTGGTGTGTCTTATAGGAGTGAGCGTAATAGGAGTGCACGTTATAGGAATGCGTTTAATAGGAGACCCGACTGTAATAATATTCCCACATAAACCTAAGGCTCTTTATTTGAAACCTTTTGTTACGATGAGAGGGGTTCCAATAAATTGGTTAGATGAAGTTAAGTATCTAGGGCTCATGCTAGATAAGAATTAAACTTTCAAAAATCACATTGAGGGCATTCAAGCCAAATGTAATAAATATGTAAAATGTCTCTATCCGCTTATTAATAGAAAATCAAATCTTTGTCCCAAGAACACGCTTTTGTATATTCAAACAAATTTTCAGGCCAACCTACAACATGGCTGTACCAATATGGACTAGCTGTTGTAATACCAGGAAGAAAACTCAGCAGAGAATTTATAATAACATTTTAAAAATGATGCTGAAGCTTCCTCCCTCGTATAGTACCAATGAGTTACATAGAATATCAAATGTCAAATAAAATAATTAATAATTTCAGATACAATTTCTTACAATTTCCTATTGCCACGATTGATGTGTTGTATATTTAGGATAAGTTAGGTTAAGTAAATTGAAAACGTGTTTTTTTTCTCTTATAAGTAGGTGTAGTCAACTCACCTGTAAAAAAACTTAATTGCTACGGCAAATGAAATGTAATATGTTGTGAACAAAATGTTAATAAAATCTTAAATTTGTTTCACCAAATTAGGATGATAGTGTTGTCTTACACAGAACACCTAGATATAAGAAATGAATGCAATGTTTGGAATGATACTTATAATAAAAAAGTTAATAATAGATTGGTTAAAATCAGCAAATACATATTCCATAGCAAGGTCAATAGGTGACTACGAACTCCAATTTAAAACAAAACGGGAGACTATTTATGCGATGCAAAGCCTTGTCGCTCTCAATGTTGTCTACACTTGAAAAATAATTTGCACAAACTTGTGAACCATTAGTGAAAACAATTCTCGGTTCAGATTTTTTTACAATCGACATCGAAATCATCTCTTCCCCAAAAACCGTTGGAGCGGAGCGCACTAGCAGCAACTTGAAACTTTCCAGTCACTATAACTTACGCTGAGCAGCATGAAAACTTAATTAAAATCCAAACTGCTACACCAAACGGATTTCCTCCGGCGGAAAAGTTTTTCCACTCGCAACAACACTTGCATTTCGCTGGCATCTTACCGCCCTCTGCTGCTGCTGCCTCTCACATACTTGACTGTTCTATGCTTTTGCTGACCCACAGGGGCGCATCTTTACTCCAAGGTAAGATAAAACCAGTGTTGGGAAACTCGTGCTCGCGAGTAAAAAAATACTCACTCTCGTACTCGTTTGCGAGTAATACTCACGCTGTGAGTCACTCATTCCTTACTCTAACTCACGCGAGAGTATGACGTCATAACTCACTGCGAGTATTACTCACGTAAAGAGTAATACTCGCAGTGAGTATGACGTCATTACTCTCGGTGAGTGAGCAAGTTACTCTTTGTGAGTATGGTGAGTAACCAATTTCCATAGCAAAATAAAATTGTACATTAGTATGTTCTATACTAGGTGGAAGACAGTAAATGTAAATAATTCAAAGGGTTTACAGCTGCTGTCGACTTCAGTGTGTATTGTGATATGCAGTTTTATAGTATGGTTGTTTAACCTTTACCGAATTCAGAGCCAGTTTTTCAAAATGGATAGGCAAGTTATAATGGCGAAAGTCCGGTTGTGTTCAAATACTTTCCAAACCAATTTATTTGGTTTAGTGGCATAAAATAAATACTGTAACTTTTTCTGAACGCGTTTATGTTATTGATATTCAAAGTTGAATTGAAATATTAGTAAAAATGGAATAAAGTACCGTGGGGCAAGTGGGTAATGGAAATCGTATAGTTGAGATTCTTCAAATTCTAAAGACTTTAAATTGAAACAAATGAGGTCATCTTTATTTTTTAGCTTGACTCCCACCAAATATAAACAGTGTGCTAAAATTGATTTTTATGTAAAAATGAAAAAAAAAAACAGAAAAAGTTTTTGCAAAATGTCACTTCAACATTAGTTAAGGCGTTCTGTTCCTTAAGTAAGTAACATGTAAAGAAAGAAAATTTTATTCTTGTCAATTCAATTTTCTTCTGTTCATATTCGGCTTTGTAGAATATTCACCGGTCGTTATTTGTTTCTAAGAAAATCGGATATGACATAAGATAACTCTTCGGGAGATATTATTTTTGGAACGGAATCAGGCGTTGCAGAATTCGCTCTCATTTGAGAATGAAGCACGATCAAAGCAAGCAAAGAAAAACATCCCATCTGTTGCGGTCCACGATCGTCATTGTATCGCAAGGTGTAACAAGTCTGATAAATGGAAGCAGCGAGCGAGAGCCCCAACGAGAGAGCGATGATAAAATCCATTTTTCTCGCTTGTTTACCGTTGGGGATAGGTGTTTTTCTTTACTGGCACGATAAACAATCCACGAACTTCCAATAACAACAGTGTCCCCCAGGCTTGGAGCATGTTTAGAGGGGTTTTATCATGCACTACTATCCCCCCAATCTGATCAAACTTGTAGCAGTATACGATAAACAGTCTCTCACAATGTGCAGCATGTTATGATAGTTACAGAGAGCGATACGTGAGAGATTCTCTCAATTTTCTCAGGATTCAATCCCTGAACGGAATCCTTCAATAGTATTCGGATTCCGAAGTAGACACATCAATATCGTCTGGCAATCTCTTTTAGAGAAGTTCCATGATTAGTAATAGCTTTTATCGCTTTGAGTATTGTGTTTCTTGAATTTGAAGCACGTTCCGATTTTCTATGATAATTGCGAACCTTGTTTACTAATAGCTACCTTAAAAGAAAACATAAATTTAATCTCTAATGGGAAACTTTTCACTTGCCCCACGTGATTAGAAAATTGATGGTGTTTTAATTTAGTTATTTTTATGTCTCGGTCGAATTAATCCCAAACTAAGATGTGGTACAGAGAATTATTTTCTGCAACTTTTTTCTACTGAACATATCAATACAAGATTGCACGCCGCCAACTTGTCATGGAGTAATAGTTGACAGGTAGACAATCTTTCACTCTATTATGCAATAATGGTTGAAAAATCGCAGGAATCTCTTATCTATCGTAATCCTCTGAATGGCCTCAAAGGCTTACGCATGAGAATACATAAATTCAGTAAAATATACAATTTATTTTCACTTACCCCATTTACCCACTTGTCCAGCGGTACCTCACATAAATTTGGTTTGCGATTGGCATCTTGCCCCTTTCATATGTAATTTCGCTTTTGAATATTTTCAGCAAACCTTATGTAATTTGCAAGTTTGTTCTAGAAAACTTGTATGCAACGTTGCCAAATAAAGATTTCTGATCAGAAAAATGTTCGGAATTTATTATATTTTTCTTGGTTTCTATATAGATACTGAATGATAAGTTTATCCTCATTAAACCATTATACGGGCTTCTGATTATTGTTTGGTCATTACTGTTATGTGGTAATAGCAAGTTTGCATAATTTTTCAATATAGAATTTTTAATAGCGCTGTTTAAGGAACAGACATTTAAAAATGTATCATTTTCAACGTTCAATGTAGTTCCATAAGGAATAAAAAATAAATTAAAAATAATTTTCTGAACTATTTTTCTAACTTCATTTGTTCGATTCTATTCAAGGCATGTGGCACCTGACTTATTGATAGATTTCTGCTCCTCTTTTATGATCTATGTGTTGTCAGAAAACCGGAAAAAATGAAAATGGAAAAGCTGGTGCTGAAGTTGTCGCACAAAATATTGCTGGCAACGCTGTTTGGCAGACCAATCAGCGGCTTATTAGTTTTGGCACGAAACTCAGATACGTTTTGTCGAGTCTCTGTCTCAGGTTTTTATTATTGCAGTAGTGCTGCATTTCATAAAGTAGAGAATAAAAAAATAGTCAATTGGCAAATAAATAAAGCTCATATTTGATAAATGTGGAAATGCTCATATCATAAGTACATTAAGCTAAAAAGCAGAATCTGGCCCAGTAGAGATGTAACGTCAGAAGAAAAAGCATTTACGATGCAACATGCGCAGCGAAACACCAAACATAAATTACAGCTTGTGTTAAGAATTCATATTATAATAACGTTTTGCGTGCATCAAATAGTTTTCAGAATAAAATTTTCATGTTATCATTTGAATAAGGTCACCCCAAAAATAGCCTTACTTATTACTTATTATTTATTTGAGCCATTCGCAAGCTTTTAGAATATTTACAATATTTCAAGTGAGTAAAATTACTCACGAGTGAGTAAATGTTAGTCGAAAACTCACTCACGAGTATGAGCTGTACAACTGAAACTCACGACTGAGTATACTCACGCGAGAGTTCAAGCTGTACAACTCATACTCGCGAGTGAGTTTGCAGTTTTCAGTGAGTATTCACGAGTTTCCCAACACTGGATAAAACCTCAAAAGTGCCCCAAATTGGTTGAAACGATAATTTGTCAACTAAACTTGATTTTGGAATTACTTATTTTTTAACAAGGTAATATCTCAAAGTTTCTTTCAAGCTCAATTCAGAACGTATATTAGAAATATCATGGTGGTACGAATGTTTTTCAAATGAGGGACTTTCACTCCAAATAGTATAGAAATCGATTGAGATTTGGAAAAGTTATGACTATTCGTTGTTTTCAGACGTTTGAATTATAATTTTCATCGAACAAAAACAAATTGGAACTGCGTAGAACAAAATGAAAATAAAATCTAATTCGATTTCTTATCTAACGCCTCTAATAAGGATGCTTTGTGGTGTATTTGTGCTCGCATTTTTTTCAAACTTCGTCCAGCCATGCGCCACTGTGAGACCTGCAGTCAACGTGCCTGAGACTCCCTATTTTGCGCGTCGTCTTCGACATCGGTATTCCCGCAAATGCCTCCCGGCACCATCGAGCTCCGTCCAATCTAACGCATATTCAATTTGGCTGCTTCGCTACTTGGCGGCAGAAAACCACTTCCACTTAGCAAAACAAAACTTATTTGTGGCCGCCCGTACGGATCCGGACCCCGGACTCGTTTGTTTGTGTGGTTTGCTGCCTGGTGCATCTCTGGGCCACCTTTGCGGCCATCGTTGGACGACGGCTTCCCCATATTATTCGCATGATCAGGTTCCGGTGTGGAAGCTAACTTCGTTTTGTTGTGCCCGAAAAAGCCGAGCGTGAAAACAAAAGTCGCGAACGGTTCGTTTCCGGTGCAGGTCTTTGTCGGTGGAGCTGTTTCAGCGCACGCCAATGCTGGCTTACACAAAATTGTGGGAGGTTCCACAATAAAATCGGAACCAATTCGAAGATAACAATTTGTTATGGTTTATTGTTGGAACTACACCAAAAATTCCTATAGGAATGCCACCAGGGATTCCTCTAAAAATTCCACCATAAATTTTCTCATCAATTGCATAAGGTATTCTTCAGGAACTTTACTAGACATTCCTCCTGAAACAGAAAAGATTTTTCCAGTTATTCAAACAATTCCACCAGGGATTTTCAAAGAATTTGTCGAGGAATGTCTCAGGACTTCTATAACCGATATTGCCAGTAGTTCTACCAGAGATTCCTTCAGGAATTCTGCTAGCCAGACAACCAGAATGTACGTATAATGAAATCACCTTTTACGTTCTGCGATGCTTAAATGTGAAAAGTTTATCTATAAGATGTAGCGAAATGGCCTTATACGTACAAAAGTGGAGGCGATATACGTGCATATTTTATATGACGAAAAATAACATGCAATGCGAGTGAGTAGATATTATTGCAAACAAATCTGTAACCTTAGATATGAGATATCATTCATGATAACAAACTTGTTTTGGCAGTTGTTACGGTTCCAACTTACTTAGTACAAGTATATGGACGAAACGAAATGTATATACAAACACAATAAATATACAAACACAATAAATGCGAGGAATCATCGATCACACGATTTCATAAACCTTGTAGTGCGAGTTTGATGCAATTTGCGACTTCTGGATGTCTGGGTAAAGAACTTCACTAGACTAGAGCAGTGATCCTCAGCCTGTTTTTTTCAACCATTTTTATTTCTGATAGCCGATAGTTCTCGTAATAATTTATTTTCCGATTATTGATACCTTTGGGAGTAGAACAGCATCCCGAAGACAAAAAACAGCATCCCGAAGACAAGAAATATTACCAGGGATTCCTTTATGAATACCAAAAAGGGGTGTCCGGCCATTTGACCGAATGCCGTTAGACCGAATACCATTTGGCTGAATACCATTTGGCCGAACGGGTCGTTTGGCCGAGTTACGAACAAAAAAAAATCATTTTGCTTCAACGCTGATGTGTAGGTTTCATGAGTGTGGCCCAATAACTGATCAGCTAATTAATTTGATGATTTTATTATGTGACGGGGCGTCATGTTTGTCTTTAGGCGCGTTAAGAGAATGATAAAGTCAAACCAGGTTATTCAGGAAGCAGTTGAGAGTTCCCCACATCGCGGCGAGACTCTAAGCTGATGATTGATTCGCATCTGAATTATCAACGGTGTGCTTGGGTTTTAAGTATTTTTAATGTTTTTATCAGAAATGTTTCTTCTTCAAAGTATAGGATATTCTTTCTAGTTATCTTCTTCTTCTTCTTCTTGGCATTACGTCCCCACTGACACTTCTTAGCTAAGTATTCTTATGAGCACTTCCACGGTTAATAACTGCGAGCATTCTTTGCCAAAGTTGCTATTTTCGCATTCGTATATCGTGTGGATGGTACGATGATACTCTTTGCTCAGGAAAGTCAAGGAACTTTCCATTGCGAAAAGATACTGGATCGACCGGGATTCAAACCTTCAGCCTTGCTTTGCTTTGTAGTCGCGGACTCTATCTACTCGGCTACGGAAGGCCCGAGTTATACTGGTTTTATTACATTTGGCAATAATTGAACATACATCTTGATTGAGATTTTTCCTTCCCTAAATAATCAGCATTTCTTTGTAGTTATACTGAAATAACGAATATTTACATTACACGTGCTCAAATTTTTATAAGTTATTCATCCTTCTTTTAATTGTAGGATGTTATTTAAATTGAAACATATATTTGAGATAATTAGAATTAAGGCTTTTAATACGTTTATAAGGAATCATATCAAAAACATATTTTACAGATTCAATTAAAAATTTAATTAAATCTCCTACAAGATTAAGATTGCAACGTGTAAACTGAACTCTGCACCATTGCTTGTGAATAACAGTAAGCCAAATGACTCGATGAACCATCATTGGCTCATTGTTTCTCCGTTGTGAAAAGAAAGGAAGCCAAAACTTATGATTGGTAGAACTATGAAATGATGATTTTATCCTTCTTTTAGAACAAACTGAATAAGGTATTTGAAATTAATTACAAATACATGCTAACTATACATACAAGCTAACTCATTATTGTTTTCAATTTCGACCTAATGTCATTCAACCCAAATGACCCGTTTGGCCAAATGGCGTTCGGCTAAATAACCTGGAATCCACCAAAAGGACCTCCATAAATGCCATTAAATATGTTACAAGGCATTTCCTCCTAGATTTTTCAATAGGGATTTTCCCAAAAAAATCAACAATGGATTCCGCAAAAAGTTCCACCACAAAATCCTACAAGAACTTCATAAGGAATTCCTCAATGTATTCTACAGAATTAC
>NW_018735140.1:0-45381 GCF_002204515.2 Aedes aegypti | reverse complement strand
TCGAAATAATTGAAATCTATCAAGACATTTTCCAAGAATTCTTTAAATGTTTTTCATCATTCAGTTCTCTAAATTTTTTTTTCTAGAAATTTATCTCGAATTTCTACAGTTATTCAGCATTTTCCAATTCCAATTCTATTATATCCAGAAAAGTTTATTTGAGGTTCCATACTAATTAACACTGCAGCCTGAAAAATCCTCCTACATATTTTTTAATGAATTCTATCAGATGTTTTTTCAGGTGTTCCTTCAGAAATGCTCAGAATTTTATGGTTTCTGTTTTTCTCAATCATACTGACACTCCAACTACAAACTCTTCTAAATTACCTCAAGGGTCTATGGGTTATTCTAGTAACCCATATTGATCGAGGGTGATTTGAAAATTTACACAAGTTTCATCAGAGGTTACTTTAAAATTTGTTTTAGAAATACGGCACAAATCTTAACATTACCTCAATTTCTGATAAATTTCATTTAAATTTCCATGGAGAATTTTGCAAAAATTTCTGGAAAAGTACTTGCACTAATCTTCAAGGACTTTTTTTAAAAGAACTAAGAATTACTGTAAGAATTCCTAAAGAAATCTCAGAGTAATTCCTGGAGATATCCTTAGAGAAATTCCGAGTTAAAATCTTAAAGAAATTCTGAAGGACAATTTTTACGAAATCTCTGGAGATCTTTAAAGAGGTACAAAATGGAAGTATTGTAGAATGTTCTAAAAAAATCGATGAAAGAATCACCGGGTGGAATCCTGAAGGACTTTGAGTCTTCTGGAAAAATATCTGAAAGGATCTTTACAGAAATTCCTGATAATCCGAGTTAATTTTTTGTGTTTGTATTTGGCAAAAAAACCGGATTGTGTTCTTTAGATATACAAAACAAAATTTTGATGAATTCCTTAGGAAACTTCTCAAAAGAATTCCATGAGAAATTATCACTGAACTTCTCAATAAATTTAAAAGATGAGTTATCCTCGGGCAAGAAATCTTTCATCATCCTCACCTGAGAAATTCGGAGTTTATCTGAATCTTTGGGCAAATACCTAACATAATTTCTGATAAAATTTCTTGAAAAAAAAACAAACAGTGGAAAATGCATACAGTAAGACGAGCAGTATTATTTGTCGTGTAATATTTTTTGTTGGTTGCTGTGTGATGTGTGTGCTCCACGTAGACCGCGGATTGTTGCTGAATAATTCCGTAAATACGCCACTAAAATTCAACACATTGTCATCGATTATATCGACAATTGACTACAGTTAAATGAATATTTCTTCCAAAACTTTCATCAGATTCGATGTTTTATCTTATCATGAGTTTAGAACAAAATCTTTAAAGTTACAGGTTTTTTTTCATGAATTGCTCCAGAGAATTGAACAGAGATTTGTTTAGAGCTCATGCATTCCTATAATGAGCACAAATTATGCACGATAATGGTACTCATTTCCCGCCACTTTTTTTCTGCTGAGTAGTGTTGGGTTTATAAATTTAAGCCACAGAATATCACCAGATTTTCGCCTGAAGCAATCTGATCTGAACCTTCAATAATCTACTTCTCTAAATAAAACCTCAATCACAGACAAACAGACGTGCGAAATTTCACTACACAAACAAATAGCTAAGTCCGGTGACGGTGCACTGAACACCGTACTCGAGTAGCTTACCTAGTAGTAAACTTCCTCTTAAGATGTTTCCAGGAATTCCTCTAATTAGCTCAACAAATCCTTTAACGTAACTCCAATTGATGATGAAGGATTTTCTTCACAGATGTCATCAGGAAATCCTCTATTCTCCATATGTTTCACAAGTGTTCCTCTAGTGTTCTTTCAGGAGGGTTAAAACTGAAATATGAGCATCATGAGAAATCAAACTGATCCTTAACAAAACCAATGCAACCAAAAGGTATCATTTTGAATTCTTGTAGTCGTATTCTTGTTATCGTTGGTGATTTCGGATACCTAAGCCAAAACAGCCATTTATGAAACATAAAATTTCTCTGTCTTTTATTAGTGTTTTTGGTCGGATACAATCAATCTGTGTCCAGTTTCGTAGTTTTGTAATTTTTTGAAAGGCTTTTTCTCACTTTTTATATTTTTTTTTTTTTCAATACAAATTTCTCCACGCACCACTCACTGATTTTTTTACAGATGGTATTTTGAATCGTCTTGTGCTGTTCGTGTGATTGAACATGTTGAATTATTAAATCATCTAGTTAGGGAGATAAAGAGTAAAAATTCATGATGCGAGAATTAGGATAGAGTTCAGAAAAATAGTATAATCTCTCAAATTAATGCAAAATATACGTACGATCAATGTAGGGATGAGATTGGTTTTCGTGAGATCAGTCAATATAAGGTAGCATATGCACTCAGATGTAAGCCCGAACCAAAATGAAACCATTGTGCCAACCACACGACACCCATCACCGTTTGCTTCTGGTGTGAGTGGTTACGTTTGTGTTGCTTTTTTGTCGTTTTCCTCTATACAAAAATATATCTCTGTTTTTTGTCTATAAGTGTATCTTATCAGTTTCTCTTGTTACTTCTTCATTTGTTTGTCTGCATCTCGTTTAAATATTATTTGTCACATGAAAAAGTCTCCCATTCTTCATTTAAACCCATATTTTCTCTCGTTTTTCCTTTTTCTTTCCCTTCAAACCATCGACTACTAAAATGTCTCGTTCTTTTTCTCTTGGTTTCAATTGTTTCTCTAAAGTTGCTTCTATTTGTTTTCTCACCCACAGGAAGAATATGAATTTTGTTGTTTTTGCATTAATATTCCGTGTACAATCAATCGCAACGCATTTTGTCCCCGTTCGCCCCGTTTTTTTGTGTTACTTGTATAGAAATTCAATCCAGTTGCTTCCCTGTGTTAATACATAATAGTGTTCTGTGTGAGTGTTTTAGTATCTGTGTATGCACATTTACATCTACTGGTTTACTCTGATTTACGTTTTGTCGTCTTCTATCAGATAAGATAATTTCGCTGCTTTCTCTTCTCGAAATTTCTTCATTTAGCAACAATTGATTTCCTACCTTGGTTTCTGTTTACAGTGTTTTCTTAATGTTTCTTTTTTAAAGATCTGAACTTTTTTTCGACTTTCCGTTTCTTAAAGTATCATTTAAACACCGTAATTGATTAACACTATTCGCAACTCGTTTTTTCACTTTAAAACCCTCTTTAACCATTCATTCGTTTGATAATCGTTCATCTAGTTGAAAAAGCAGTCGAAGGAAAGCAATCAAGAGCTTGCACAGTACGGTTTTTTTTAGTTTAGTTAGGCTGGCCGGAAATGCTGCATTTGTATCCATGGTTACCACAGCTGGGAAGAACCTACGAAAACAACGGGTACTAGATCGGAAAACCGATCGATCAATGGGGAGGGGCACGCCTACTTTGCGCGCTCCCCGACTAATAACGGGAGACATCGATGGGAAACAAAGAAATTCTTCCTAACGTCCTAACGTGCGTGACTTTGGATGTGTGAGTGAGTTGATGCACGCTTTCGTGAACCGAGGTAAGTTATAGTGTATGTGTACGTGTGTGTTTAGTTCTGCTTGTCGCGCGTTCCGTTTTCCATGTCGAAATTTGTTTATCGTATCAATTATTGTTTTCAATTTCTTTTTTTCTTTTCGTTATTCAAATACTACGGCCTTATCCACTAGCAAAATAATATTAATAATAATAATAATTACTATCGTCTACAATCAAATAATGTTTCAAATAATAGTCCAATAATAAACAGGAAATAAAGACGCGCACAAAACTGGACTCTTACTGATAAAATGTATAGTAGTAAAAATAACATCACAAACAATTCTGATTTGCTTAACTCAGTTTAGTAGATGATTAGCTCGCATCGCGAGAGATAAGATGAACGGGCTTCCTCGGCTTTTTGTTGAGTTTAGTGTTTTTGGGTTTTTTGTTCGGTATAGTTTTGGAATCTGACAGCTTCAATAGAGTATTCTTTCAAGGAATTCAGGATTTGTAACAATTATTCGATTTTTGATGTTGATTTTACCGCAATTTAGACCAACACAACAATCGCTTCAAAATCACAGCGGAGAATTGTTCACAGAATTATGTCTCTAGCTCCTACTCATTTGAGGTAAGTAAAAATAGGAACAATATTCGCAGCTGTTTTTTAAACAATATTTATTCCTCTTCCAATGATTCCTCCGGCAATTCATTCGGCAATTTCCAGGATACATCCAGGAATCATCAGGGCATTTCTCCGTAAAATCTTTTAGGAATTCGTCCAAGGATTCCACACGAATTGCTACGGGAATACATTTAAAGATTCCACAACGAAGTCCGCCTATAGATATCTCCAGAAGCCCTTCCAAGAATTCTACTGAAGTTCCTCCGATGTGTCCAACAGGAATTCCTCTGGGAATTCGGGGATTTTTCCAGAAAACTTTTTAGAAGATTGCCTCCAGAAATTTATTTGGGGATTTGCACCAGGTATTGCTCTGAAGATTTGCTCCAGGAATTCTTCCGGAGATACAAAGATTTCTCCGGGATATCTCCCAACATTTACTCCGGGAATTTTCACTAGGAATTCTTTCAGAAAATTTTCCGGAGATTTCCTTCTAAAATTTATCCGAGGATCGCTACAGGATTTCCTGCAGGGATTTCCATCAAAAATTTCTTCGAAGTTTTTTGGAGCTCCACCAGAAATTCCTTCGGATTTTTGTTTTTCGAAATATCTCCAGGAATTCTCCAGAGTTCCTCAAGTACAAAATTCCTCGGAACAGCTCCAGAGTTCCTCTAGGAATTTTTCTAAAGTTGCTTCGAAACAGCCACTTTTTCGTTTGTCCAGGGAAACCTCAGGAAATTTCTTAAAAGTAAGATTGTCCAGGAATTTGTCCAGACTTCCTCCAAGAATTCTTCCAGAGTTCCTCTGGATTTCATCCAGTAATTCCTTGGAATGTCCTCCAGATTTCCAACGGCAATTCTTCTGGATTTCTCCCAAACATTCTTCTGGAGTTCCTCCAGCGATTTATCTGGATTTCATCCAGTAATTCCTAGAAAGTTCCTCCGGAGCTCCTACCCAACGATGGAAATTGCTTCAAATTTCCCTCTTAGTTTCTCCAGGAATTTCTCCGGAGTCCTTCAGGCAATTACCCCGGAGTTCCACCAGAAACACATCTGGAGTTTCTCCAGGAACACCTCCTGAGTTCGTCCAGGAATTGCATCGTAGTTCCTGCAGGAGTTCCTTTAGAGTTTCCCCGGTAATTCCTTCGGAGTTCTTTCAGCAATTCTTTTGGAATTTATCCAGCATGTCCTCCGAAGTTCTACAGAAACGCTTCCGAAGTACCTCCTAAACACATCTGGAGTTTCTCCGGGAACGCCTCCGGAGTTCCTCCAGGTTTTTCTTTGGAAATTCTCTAGGATTTTGTCCAGAGTTTCTTAAGGAATTCCCTTAAAGTTTCTCCGGAAATTCCTTCGGAGTTCTTCAGCAATTCTTTCGAATTTTATTCAGCATATCCTCCGAAGTTCCTCCAAAGCTCCGGGAGGAACTCCGGAGGAATTGCTGAAGGAACTTCGGAAGAATTGCTGGAGGATCTACGGAGAATTCATGGGTGAAATCCGGGGAAAAAACCTGCAGAAAATGCTGAAAGAACTGCGCAACAACTCCAAAGGAGCTATGAAGGAAATCTAAAGTACTTCCCGGTGGAGCTTTGGAGGAACTTCGGAGGATATGCTGAATGAAATGCAGTAGAATCGCTGATAGAACTCCTAAAGAAATTCTGGTGCAACTCAGGACGAATTACCGGAGAAGCTCCGAAGGAACTACCCTAAAGAGGAAGGAACTCTGAACAAAATCCCAGAGAATCTCTTAAAGGAACTTCTGGAGAAACAATGGAGTAATTCATGAGAAACTTCGGGGTAATTGCTTGACGAACTCCGGAGAAATTCCTTCAGAAACTTATTCCTGGTGGAGCTCCAGAAGAATTCCCGGAGGAATTCTTGGGAAATATCTCCGGAGGAATTTCTGGAGAAAATCGCTAAAGGAAATCCTCGACCCCAGAAACAATCGGTGTGAAAACATTGAGAGGAGTTCTTGGAAGAAATCCCCGCAGAAATTTATGGAGGACCAGAGGAATCCCTGAAGGAAATTCCCGGATTATTTCCTGGAGAAAATCTCGGAGAAGTTGTTTGAAGAAATCTCCGGGGCATTCCTGAAGGAAATCCCGGGGGCATTCCTGAAGGAAATCCCGGAGGAATTCCAGGAAAAAATTACGGAGAAGTTCCTGTTGTAAATCTCCAAAAACTTCCTGGAGGAAATCTCCGGAAAAAATATTTGAAAGAATTTCTACAGAAAATCGCCAAAACCAAATCCTCGACGGAAGTGCTATAGGAAATCCATGAGAAATTCCTGGAGAAAATCCCGAAGGAGTTTTTGGGGAAATCGCCGGGGGAATTCTGGAAAAAAAATCTCCCGAGGAATTTCTGGATGACTCCACGGGAATTTCATTTGAGCTCCAGTGAAAGTTCCTCCGGAAATTCATTTGGAGCTCTACCGGGAATCGCTTCGGATTTTCTTCATGGTTCCTCCATAGTTCCTCCAAAAATTTAGTCGAAGTTTCTCCAGGAATCTGCCAAAAATTTCTCGGAAACCTTCCGGAGTTCCACTAGGTATTCTTCAGAAGTTTTCACAAGAAATCCTCTAGATTTCCTCCGGGAAATCCTCCAGAGCTTTCCTAGAAATTCTCCAAGAATTCCTTCAGAATTGAAAAAAGGAAGTTAGTGAGATGATTGAGCCTGCAAGGAAATCTGATATACGTCATTCGAGAAATTTAATAAGAATGCAATGATTAGGATCTCAAAAAAGTTTTCCTCAGTCTGCAAGTAATGTTTTTCAAAAATAATGAATCCCCAATTTCACTACCTCCGTTTCAGCTGCCAATTTTTATTGATTCTCAACTTTCGATTTACACAATTTTAGCTCTTCTAGGACATCACAATTCCAAAGAAACTAGCAATCTTACATGAAATAATCCTCACAAAAATCACTTACAAATGAACATCTCCTAACATAAACCATCTATCTCCAAACACTGCCCCTTACTCTCACCTCGTAAACTCTTCTTCCCTTCTCGGATTCATTCCTTAAATGGACCGATGCACAAGTTCACTATCTGACGTTTGAGCGGTGCCGTGTTATTTACGTGTCCATGACAACGAGTGAATTCGGCACCGCTCAAACGTCAAATTAGTGAACTCGTGCATTGGTTCATTGGTTACGCTCTCGTCATCTCGATTTCTTCGCTTTCCGCGCTCATTCTCCTGTCCAAATGTAACTACAGTTCGCGTATGAGTAAGTGCGTGTGGTGTGTGTAAGTGTATGCATTCCTTCCTTCTACCGTTTTCATGTGGGTTTTGTAAATATTGGGTTACCACACGATGATGATGCGAGTTCTCACTTTAGTATTTCTTGATCTCTATCGATTCACTTTCTGTCGGTTACACAATTTGTAGATTTAACAAGAATTTCAACTTTCTCCCCTATTTTGCATATACAGTTTCTAACGATCCAGTTTTTTTGTTTGTTTTATGTTGCTTCCTCTGTTCGTCCGGTTTTGGATGTATGTGTATAAAAATAAGATCACGAACGTACCTCTATTGTAGTTGTAGTAGAAACTGCATTCTTCGCTTTCTCTCTCCCATTATAAACCTGTTGTGTGTTAATGTTGTTGTTGCTGCTGTGGTCTTGTTGTATCATCATCATCATAAACGCTTTTTCTCTTACACAGACAAAAATATTACACATCTCTCGAGCCTCAAGTTTAGTTTTTTCGTTTTTTTTTGTTGTTGCTGGGGTTTGACGCGAACCTCCTTATTACACGGTGGTTGCCGCTACCAGTTCGGAAAATGCTTGCTCTAAACAGTGCTTCAGTTCAGCATAAGTCACCACTAATACTGATTGTTCGTCACGCGACATCAGCTGAACCTGTGGGCAAGTTGAATTTTAGCGTACTATTTGAAGTAAGAAATGACAAGTTACCTTTTCGACGGTGCCCGCGTCCAGCTTGTTGAGACACTGCACGATATGGGACTGGTTCAGCCAGGGACGGCCGTCTTCCGTGACGGTATGGAAGAGGTAATCTCGGAACAGTTTCAGCATGTACCGATCTCCCGTTTCGGACCACGTGACATCCAGGTTAAGTCTGAAAGAATGTTGAATTTGAAGTCGAACTAGTCTTCATATGTGAAGATATTCAAGAGTACGTACTCGGGTCGCTCGTTGACCGTGCCCAGCTTGACCAGCAGTCGGTAGAGCCGGCCGTTTTCCATCTCCCGCGCCAGTTCGTCCTCCTGGATATCACATTGGGATTGCAGTGCATCGAGCTGCACGTAGAAGCGGGCACCGATCATCGGCATGATCTCCGTCACCGAGCGCCGATTGCTCGATGAGAGCAAGTATCTGCAAAAGATGGTAGAAAAGTGTTTATTCGGATCAGAAAGAGGGTTTTGCAAGTGGAATGGAGATGTTGTTTTAAGGTAAAAAAATTTGGTTTTATTTATTCAGTTAACAATTATTAACATTTAAAAACCACAGATCTAGATGAAAGTTCAGTTCGTTTACATCGATTCTTCCATTAACATCATTAACAAAGCTGATGTACTTCAAAAACTTCCAGCATCTTGAGGAGCTTGTTGTCGCTGATATTTCGCGACGCACGTGGCCAGTGGATCGTCGGATGACTTCGTTCCACCTTGGGCATGTCCATTTGGGAGACGAAATGCCGGTGGATGAGATCAGCGGAGGGGTTTTCTTGGATAGGAGGTGGAATTTGGAAGTAATTTGAGAGGATTATTTTCAGGTCGAGATTACCCAAGTAGCACGTGAAACATCTTCCAAAGAGATGCTTTCCAAAAATGGTTTCAAGTACGTATCAGTAAAAGCATCTGTAACTTACCTAGTTCTAGGTAGTTCGATTGCATATTAATATCAAAAGCTCATAAAGTTTCATTACCGTTCCAGAGAACATGCATTTCACTCCATGTTTGACTTTCAACCTTACTGAAACGAGTAGATTTACTGCAAATGTGCTTTGCAAATAGCAATAAAGTCAAGTTTATCAAGATGTGTTCAGTAACTTTTCAAACAAACTCTTGCAACTTCTCCCAAAATTCCGATTTTGATATTATGTTTCAAATTACTTTCATTTGAACCATCCGCAACTTGCATTCAATTTATGTTCCTCAATTTATGTTCCTCAAGAAGATCCCAGTTGCGCGAAAGTTGCAGTTAACTACGTGTATGACAGCTAGAAGATTGTTTGTTTTAATCCAGTTACAATAGGGTTGAGTTGCTCCTCAATTAGCATGTACACGGCGTGCCTGAAACCGATATCAACACAAAAAATGTTAAAGAATTTTGCACCTTCTATTCGAAAGATATAGTATTCAAACATCTTCTCCGTGAATTTGAATATATTCTAACGCGGGAATCAAAAGTTCTCGTGATTTGAGAGTTTTGAACTTTTTTGGAAGGAATATTCACTTACTTCAAAATGTTTCTTCAATGGTATCAAAATTATTTAAAATTTACAAAGAATATGCTTGGATATTACACGCTTTAAATGCTTAATTCAAAGCTGATGGTTACTTGAGTGGTTTATAAAATAACAATGTTGCACCATTGGGGAATATTTTGAAGCATGTCAAATATCTCTCAAAATAGTTAAAAACCTTCAAATCACGATAACTCTCGATTCCCTCATTAGAATATTTTCAACTTTACGGAGAAGATGCTTGAATACCATATCTTTCGAATGGTGGGTGCCGAATTCTTGGACTTTTTTGCGTTAATAACGGTTTCTGGCACACAGTGTCCATGTGTTCGTTGGTCTACCCACAGTTTGGTTTGTTTTAATGCTGTTTCTCATGTGTTGCTCAAAAGTTTTTGTGAAAACTTTTAGATCATTTCAGGCATGGCCTTTCCGTCAGTAATGAACTTGTAATTCCGAAGGGTGCAGTAAAGGATTGTACCCGTTTGGCATAAAGTCGTTTGGCATAAGGTCGTTTGGCATAAAGCCGTTTGGCATAAGTCGTTTGGCATAATGGTCATTTGGCATAATGGCCGTTTGGCATAATGTCGTTTGGCATAATGACCGTTTGGCATAAATGATTGAGTTAGAATGAATATCGGCATTTTCGAAAGCTTTTACCGAGATCAACACCACTGAGCCCATAGCAAAATTTTTTCGTAGTTTCTCAATAAGCGTGGTGGTCGTTCAGAGATAATCCAAGCAATGAATGTCAAAAAATTGTTGTGACATTAGAGAGCATAACTAAATAAAACTCGTGACGAGTCTGGTGGAAGAATCTTTTCGGAATAATAATTTTCTTCCACATCCCAGAACACAAAGTATCGTTGAGGTATTTGCGATAAACATATTTGAAAATAGTAAATTGGCAAAGAAAGGTCGCAGTTATTAATAAAGGGAACGCATATATTTTGCTGCAGATCAAGCTCTGTCCTAGTTTGTACGTTAACACTTGTTGAAAATTACTTGGTAGAAGAAGGAAAAAAATATTTGCAAAATATTAAAAGCTCTTATCCAAAGATCTATTATTGCAGCATTATGAAAAAAATAGCCTGTATACGAGAGCAGATTATTTTTCGTTTAACATGTTTAAGGCTCTAACACTAAATATCTTCTCACACACATAACTCAAATGAACAACACATTTTTGAAAAAAAAATATATGTGGCGAAACTTTTGAACGCTTCAATATAAATTTTAATTTTGAAAGTGTACAGCACTGTCTATTTATCGAAAGGAGGAAAAATTTGTGATTGATATAATATTTTTCCTGCATATCTTGAAAGGAGATCTTGTGTTTGCAAAAAAAATATATTGAATATTTACAAGTTCTAAAGTAATTTTTATTCTAACAGCACATCTTGCAAGAATTGCGAAATATATAAATGGTGAACATTTAGCTTGACTAAATAATAAAAATTTAAAACAGTATAAAATATAAGAACAGCCTATTTTTAGAAGAAGGCAAAATTTATAATTAAATCAATAGAAGATTGGACACCAAAAACTATTGCGGCAAATAAAATGAAAAGACATAAAAAATTGCGTTCAGAATCATAGCTCTTGTCCTACTTTTCCCCGAATGTCGTTTCTCTGGATGTCGGTTCCCCGAATACCAGTTCCTAGAATGACTCGTTTCCCCGAAAAGTGATGCAGTTTAAATAGGTGCTATGATAGTCTTTAGTGGCTGGAAGGTGAATGAGCAAGAACGATAAGCATTCAAAAGAAGCAGGTATTTTGCCATTCTTGGCTATACACATGTTGGCAAAAATATTGAGGACGGTAAAACTCGAAAGAACCGCTAATTTAATAAAGAAGGGTGCATATCAGATAACCAGTTCGTTCACCACCCTAAAATGTTTAAAGTTACGACAAGTATGAGTGCAACAAACTTTTCGGGGAAGTGGACTTTTTTGTTGAAGCGGGATATTCGGGAACTGGTATTCGGGATACTGGTGTTCGGGGTAACGACATTCGGGGAACGGACATTACGGGAAAAGTAGCTCAACCCATCAAAGTAACTGCAGTAATCGATTTCTCTTTTCGTTGATAACTTGAGCAGAACAATGTTATCAATTGCCGCCATTTTGTCAGTTGGGAACAACAAAATATCTAAAAAATAAAGAAATCTTAAAAACAGCCTATGTATAAAAGAAGGTGAAATTTGTTTCAATTTCAATCAACAGTTTTTATGCCTATAATTTGGTTACATCATATTTAAAAAAAAATCCAATGTTTGAAGAAGAGTAAATTAGTGTTTAATATATTAAAATCTTCAGTGCAAAAAAATATTCCAATAGCAGAACACAAAAGAAGAATTAATTTTTGAAAGAAGGGTAATTTCTGCATAAAATTATAAAATATTATTGCCAATAACTTTCCTAATATGCTTTAGTTTATTCAAGAGCATATAATTGTAGACAAAAGTGACATTTTGTATCAATTATTGTCAATTATTGACTCCACAACAAGCCTGATGTCATCAGAAAGATTCAAGAGAAACGTAAAAACGAATTTCATCTTAACAAATTCTTGGTTTCAGACTCATTATGCCAAACGACCATTATGCCAAACGACTGTTATGCCAAACGACTTTATGCCAAATGACCATTATGCCAAACGACTTTATGCCAAACGGCTTTATGCCAAACGACTTTATGCCAAATGACCCTACCACCGCAGTAAAGTTGTAAGCAACAAGGCAATGTGGGTAGATTTTATAGTGCAGTTGGCGAACAATCGTTCGAAGACTGTGGAGTAGTGGGTAGAAGAGAAGATTACTGATCTTGATGTCGAAAGTTCGATCTCTCGTTTACATTTTTGTTTTTATTTTTTTTTCTTCTAAGTATTTGCAACAAATCAGAAATTTCGATACAACTTAAATATGTTGCAAATAGACTCCGCCTCTTGCGCTTTTGCGTTGCTATTCAGTGTTATTGTAAGTCATACTTTCAACAATTGCAACTTTGATTAGTTCAAGAGATGATTTTATTCTTGAGTTGAAACCATCTGTGCTGCTTCGGTAGCTATTGAGATTGCAGGGTGCGGGGATTATCGTGGAAAAGAAGGGATTTATAATGAGGAATGTAAGCGATCTCTTTGAGATGACGGTTGATAACAAGTGATTTCGCTTTCAACGCAGGCAAATGAAGGTTTAATCCCCCATGCTCCTTGCTGCATCATCGGGACGCGGGCGGGGCACTCCTCTCCACAGGAACGTACCTACCCATCGTTGAAGTGATTTCGCCGTATGCGCTCCTAGTGGTGGCAACACCGACGAAACGTACCACAGCTTGCTGGTGCCGAACGTATTTAGCATGATGACTTTCTGGTGCAGGGTCAGCATGCGTATCGATTGCAGCCATATTTGTTACGCAAACTTCCCACCAGTGCATCCAATTTAGAGTGCTAATTAAGCGTATCGAGTTTGCGAAGGTAATACCCAAAATTTTGACTACATGGAGATGTTCACAACTATGTCAACAAGAACACAGTGTAGAGTGAATGCTGTTTTTAAGAAACGCGAAGTTCACACATTCTGCAATTCTGGCTTGGTGCCGTGACCGGAAAAAATGTGTGGATAACAACGCGAGCATCTTCTTCAAAAGACGCTCATTGATCGAAAGGTGGAAGAAGCACTACGAGCTGCACCTGAATGTCGCAGTAGCTTATAATATGTATTCTGCCCATACTCGCATAACAGTCCCATTTATAGGAAATCTGATATAATATGGGACTGTTATGTGAGTATGGGCAGTCTTATTGTTGGAAATTAATGAACATTCATAACTTGATCCCAATCTATGAAAAAAAAACACCCGACAAAGAACAAGTTTCTTCTGTAAGTTGCAGTGCATGTCTTTGAAATTATGAGTGCAACGAAATCCAACAACCCTTAAAAAAATTGAAAATACAATCAAAACGTTGGGCGTAGAAGAAATCTTGTAGTTCTGATTGCCGTTGAGACCTAAAGCCGTTAAGAAAATCTCCGACATAAGATAAATGGAAGCCATTTGGATACGCCAATTCAGACTGGGCCACGACAGGGGAACGAGATGCATGATTTCAGGTTTAGTTATTTTCGTCAGAAGCGATGTGATTACCTGAATAAGCAAATCCCAAAGATTGATCCCACTTTCATCTTTTATAACTGGAGTCAATTCGATTACGTAAGCACACAGAACACAATTTGTTCAAGACGTATTTGAAGTGAACTAGAAATATCCGCAAACAGAATTAATAACGGTTTACGAAGATAATCAGGGGTATAAGATTTTCCAAGGCGGAGGGAGGAAGTGACAGAGTTGAACAAATCAAAACTGAACGCCATTTTGTGCGAAAGAACTCTGCGAGCAGAACTTCGTTTGAACAAATTTGAATACTGTCTTATCAGTCGATGACGGTCGCCGATGCTTTCACAGAGCACGTTCACATAATGAAGCCGAGTTGTATTGCGGCGATTTAGCATTAATCCTGAAGGAGTGTGGGAAAAGTGCTTAAAATATTATGAACCCTTCGGGTTTTTGCATGATTTCCAACAATATTTAGATCAAAACACTAGATCCGTTGTCTTATAAAGTTTACGAATAAATGAATGATTTTTCAAGCGAGACGATGTTTTACCGAAGGGGTGACATGAGTACCCGATTTTTGGTTATGAAATTATCTCATATAGTCAATAAATACATTTTTTTTGTTGACTACATTTGAAAGTTATTACAATTTATAAACTCTCTGTGCAAAAAGACTAAATTTAAAAAAAACATTCTATCAGTCAAACATTGTCATCCTAAAATGATGAAATTTGAAAGAGCCATTCGGGCAACATTTCTAACAAGATTTATTTCTTTTTCTGTGAGTTTAAAACACCTACTTATACATGCCAATTGCTTCATTTACTTGTCAGCTTTGGGCTTGTATGCTATTTCAGACGAAACTTCAAGAATTTCAAGTTTCAAGGGGTGCTCATTCCACCCCATCATGTATTTTGGACAAGCTTAGTATAAGTCTGAAAACGACGATCAATTTACTGCATAAGGTACTAGTCATGTTACGTATATGCTCATACTGTACTTTGAGTTTCTGGGAAAAAAACTTATAGAGTGCAGCATTATCTTCCAAAATAAAACGTTCAATGACCTGTGTGTTATAAATTTCGGCGCACAGGGGTGTTACAAATTTCAAACTATTTATGAATGCCAATTTTGAGCGCTATTATTGGATTTTATAAAATTAAATTAACTCATTGCGCATGGTAAAAAATAAATGAATTATGGGCGAAATTCTGAAGCAAAATCCACGTGCTCGGCTGGGATTTAAACCCAGGACTCTTGAATACTAGACGAGCGCTCTACGCTACCGATCCACTTGGTGACCCAATTACTCTGTTGGTTACAAGTTTAGAATTTCAAATCCCTACAGACCACGCAGATCTTTTTCATAACCCACATCCAAATTTTGTATTCATAATTTCACCCATAATGTATCCATTTTTACCATGTGTAGTGAATTAATTTAATTTAATATCCATGCAGATTGTATTACCGAACAGCTCAATATAAGCGTCAATTTATATTGCATTTTATGTTTGTCCTTGAAATGTACATCCTTTTGGGTTTACAGATGTCCTGATGATTCAATTTATATTTTTTATATTTTGAAGCCAATTTGACATTGTTATGAAAATGGTCATCATGAACTTGTAGCAAAATGATGCAATATATGATTTTCAGTACATATATTCTTAAACATCCAATTGGAAATGAACACAGAATGACTAGCCTATCCTAGCCCCTGGCAAGTTGTCTATCGAGATATTAAATTATGCATTTTGGCAACTACTTTTATCTATTTGTATTCTGGATTCCGTGGAACGTAATAGGTTTTCACTACGCTTTGTATTTATCAAGTCAGAGTGATTTTTTGTTTCTTTTATCACGGTCTATGTATCTTTACTCTGCTGTCTCTTTGAACCAAAACTAATCACTACCTACAAAATAATCTACAAGATTACTTTCTGTTATCTATCACCTAGAACAAAACTCTGTACAGGCCTGAGAATTTTCAATGGAAATTTCTAGCAATCTTCAAACTTTTATAATAAAAGCTCTGCAGATTTCTAGCGTTATTATATAACTTTTCATCAGGATTCAGCAGAATTTAAACTTCTCAACAAGATCCGAGCGATTTATATCACGATATTTAACTAGTTTCAGGAGTCCCTACAAAAAGTCTAAACGATTTGTTGCGGTGTTTTGCAGATTCTTATTCAATCAGGAAAATTTTGAGTTTAACGTTTAGGAATATTTTGACTTTTATTGACATCGCTGCTTAAATAAAAAAAACACGTTTACCAAACGCATTCTATGGTAACTACTTCCCCACTACCATCATCCAACTCTCTATGATTCTTTAGTTGACATTACACTAATCATCTCTTCTCATTCCCTAACTTTCACAACGACGTGGCCAGAACGGTTCTCGACTGTTGCAAGATTCATCAACGTCTAACAGTCAAAAGTAAATCTCAAATACTTGCTTTTGGTATTGGACGGGAAGGAGGTAGTCTTCATACGATGATCTAAGACTATTCCATCTTAAAATTTGTGATAAATTCTAATGCTAAGTAAGGTTAATGTTAAACCTGGGGAGAAATAATCTACAGAATTTCGAGCTCATCCATATCAACTTTAAAAAGCTATTGAAACCTTACATTGAATGTAATATTTGAATTGGTATATCTTATCAGTCACCTTTACGATCACCGCTCATATTTGTCTGCCTAACACAATGCTGCTTCAATTCAACACTGTGGGGCTGAGTAAGCACGACCTATCACTTCATGCGATCAGTGCACTGTACGATCAGTGTACGATCAGTGTACATCGGACAGCAAGAGAAATAATTCGATCTATCATGCGGGACGGCAACATTTGTCATATATGTGTTATTTATCTGAAACTTAGATTAAGCAAAATAAATAAATAATTTAAGAATAAAAGTAAAGTTATATCCAGGGCATGCAAGAAATTAGTGCATATCAATAAACTTGAATGTCTGAAATCTATGTGCTAAGTGTACCCAGTAAACACAAACTCGTATACGGTATACGAACAATTGTGGAGGCGATATACATACATGCACCATTAGACTGCAAGCAAAATATACGTATATCGCCTCCACATTTGTACTCTTATATCCTTGCATTTACGATCGTGTGTTTACTGGGTATAAAACAATTGATTGAGGGGGGGGCAATCGTTTCTTCCTTTACTGTTATGAAAATCAAATTGAGTATTTATAAGCATATTTTTTAATCAAGTCGCGATAGGATTATTTCATCTAACAATAAAGGAAGGAAATCAGAAAATTTCTACACAATGAAATAAAACAGTTAATCTTTTTTCTTATTGCCTGTTTTCCAGATATTTTTTTTTCATACTACTTTCCTATGGTTAGAGGTTCCCACTCATTTTGTACCACGGCGTCAAGAGATCTGACCCGGGCTCCCCAAAGTTAAAATCCGGCATTGAAATTGAACGTTTCTTTTAGTAAGAAAAAACATCACTGGTTTTTACACTGGAACCACAAATGGACGTTTACGAAGAAAAGTGTTAAGGTATCCCGGGGCTAGTGAAATTCTGGGGTAAGTGGGATCTCCCGTCATAGTTCATTTAGGAAAAGTTTTTCAAAGGGTTTTCTGCCCATAAATGCATGTCAGTCCCATGTTTGCCTGTATTTCCTATTTACATGGGACAATTAAATTTTCATTTATTTCAAATACAATGTGTATTCAATTTTACCATGATACCATTTCGACAGTAAAAATTACTATATCATGGTTTAAAATTTGCAGCAGGCCAGAATCGAACCAAGGATATTGCTATTGTCAAGCGCAAATGCTTACCACACGGCTATCTATGCGGTAAATAAAAGGCATTCATGATAGCTTAATAGTTAACTTTAAAACTTGTCCATGGTTCTCATTACTTCAACGCTTGTTTCAGTGTATGGTTTTAGCATACTAACGTCGATTTTATTAAAAAAGTATCGGTCCAATAAATTGTTTATTTCTCTAACGGATCCAAAAAATTGAGCAATGATCAGGCGTGAATCTGAGAAATAAGTCAAAATAATAGAAACACCTTCCGGTATAGACATTTTCTTAAAAAAAAAAATAGATTGACAGTTTCTTGAAAAAATAGTCAAAGGTACTGTGCTTGAATTTATGTGGTATTTCCTTATGTATCTTTCCTTGAAGCTTATTAAAATGCATCTTAATGATGCACTATTCACATTTTACATATCCACTGTCATGATTTGATATTGTTTCTGTTTAGTTGACTTAGATATTAAAAATAAAAATCCATTGCATAATCAATGGACGGTCTGTCACACATTCCAATACTTCAACCTGTCGACGTGAAGTTATTTAGATGTTTTAGTACTCACAGAATAATGTTCCTCAAATCGGACGAGTAGTGCCGCGATATCAGCTCAATACTGTTCTGGATCTGATCTCGCTGTACGGACTGTAAACTTCGGCAGGCGAGGGCCAGGATCAGTTTGCCGAAGGCAGTCAGATCATCCTACAAAGAGAAATCCGTTAGAAAATGTTGTTCTCGTTTTCGGTGAGAATTCAGCTCTGCAAACCTGTTGATGATGATTGACCACGGTCAGCGGGTTCGTTTGGCTGGGATCGTACGTAGCGAGGTCGGAAATCGCTACGCAACTGAATCGTATCCGCTTGCCAGTGATGATTATTTTCGTGGGGTCCAGTGTTCTAAAAGGAGATGTGAAATCAGTATTTGTCGGCAACAATGTTGCAAAGAACCATCGTACCGGCAGGCCAGTCCAGCTTGGTGAATCGCCCGCAGTCCGGCGGACAGCTGGATTATCACCGACCAGATTTCGTTCTCCGGTAGCAGCGTACTGGTAGACGCCCGATGAAGGGCGCTTTTGTGACTACGAAAGAATGTTCGAGTTAATGCATAGCAGTCGTCGGAACAGAACTTCAAACTCACCTAAAAGGTCGCACTTCACCTGAGAATGGATCGGAATAGCCGTTCGTAGATTCTGCGCTCGGGATGAAGTATTTTGAGAGTAACGTCTGCGATCCGGGATGATAGTCGTACACTATCACCAAGGCTGAGGAATACAAAGGTTCATTAGATGAGTCTACAAGACGATATTACCCAAAGAAACTAACAATTATCACCAAAGGTTTTCGTAGTAAATACTTCTCGAAGTTGTACTACGTTCGTGTGCTGAAGCTTTTTCCACATGTCGACAATCTGCATGCACTTGGTCGACTGGAGACGGAAACCTGCAATTCGATAACAAACTTTTAAGTAAGATTTTTGGAGCAAATAGCTGTAAGGTCAATCTTACCATGAAGACGTCTAAGGCAGTATTTAACGCCAGTTAGATTGTGTGTTGCTTTGTAGGTGGACGACTGTACCGGTAGCTTGGGATGGACTGGTAAAGATTCTAGCAGACATAAGAATGATAGTTCTCCACTTCTAGAGGTAAATCTGCAATCGAATGCAATCAGTCATTTGAACATTTGAATGGGAATCAATGCTAAAAGCACCTTGACACTCGGTTTCAATACTATTGACTATTTCGTTCCTAGATAAAATATCGTTTCTCAGTTCGTCCTGCAGGAAGTACGCCATCGACAGTTGTGCCTTCGCTTGCATGTTGACCACGTGCGATGCAGGTCCCGGGTAGACATGTCCTGAAATGAAAAGTTGATGGAAAGGTCCCTTTCCGAAAGAGGAAGCGTTCGAAAGCTCACTGACCTGGATGCGAGTAACTTAAATTAATTTGTGAGCTTGCTACGTGGACAAAGGTATTTTCAGTCGTGTTAACTGTACTGCTCGGTGTTAATTGATGGTTCGCTGCGGTCGGATAGAAATACGTCGTGCCACCGACGTTTTCCTGGAGGTGAAAGATGAAAAGTGGGAAAATAAAAAATGTTAAAAAGTTTTGCATTGCCTCAGGCGCCAAAAGTTCAACGGGACGACACTTTACTTGATGGATGTTGGTGGTAATTGGCGGTGGTGATGGTTGAGGCGTGATTCGAGGAGATGTATTAGTACTCTGTGGTGATTCGTTACGGAGTAAACTTCGCCCTTAAAGTAGAACGAGGAAAAAAATAGACAAAATGCTAATCAGTCTCGGTTTGGTTCGCAAAAGGCATTGGGTATTAAACTCACAGCTCCCCCAAAGCTTCTAATTAGATAAAGTCTTGTCGTGGGCTTGATTTGGTGCCAATTTGGCAGGCACGGTGCTTTATATACCGTTTTTATCAAAAATAATTAGCCATCATAACTATTAACACAAGTTTGTTAAATTATGTTATTCTAAACCTTGGACGGAAAAATGTGTTACATAGTTTTGAGTTTCGTCCTTCTGAAATAGTAAACGTAAATATTTTAGACATTTAGTGCATTGTTGTTATATATAAATACGGGAAAACATTTCATATATTGTAGTATTTTTCCGGTTATGATTTTTCTGTTTGTCGGAGTCTTACTCTTATTGATAATAGAATTAAATTACAGATAGACAGCAAAACCTCCTTGGATCGATATTGAAGAGACCATCACTGCCGTGAATCGCAAGTCAGTCCCATCTGTAAAAAGTAGGCATTGAGAAAATGGGGTGTGAAGTTTCCAAACTCGTTTTCCATATGAATATTCAAAAAATTCCAGGGGATTGGAATATATTCAGATCTTAATGAAGCTTTCACAATTTGCTTTTCACTACGATATATTTCTGAAAAAAATATAAAAATGTTCAGAACATGGTTCATTTTTGTGTTACACGGTGCGAAAATCTGTTGTGGGACTGATATGCGGTTTCTTTTCATTATGGGCCAATTTAACTTGCTGTTTTTCCCTACTTTTTCGGAACAAATCTCATTATCTCAATAGGGCAGCTGAAACAACATTGGAAGATATGTTGAAAACTGAACTCAACTCAATTTTGACGAAAATGCAGATGGGACTGACTTGCGATTCACGGCAGGTCAACTCATGGAAATATCGAGTCTTACCCAGCAAGAATTCCTCCTCCCGTTTATGTGGATACTTTCGTTTTCTCCCAGAAATCTAACATCTAAAAGAACCCCTCAATTATACGAACAAATCTTTTTCTAGGAATTTATCCAGCATGTAATCAAGTTTTCCTGCAGTTTTTCTGATCATTTCTTAAAAAGTTTCTAAGAAAATCCCATTCAATCTTTTAAAGTTTATTCGAGTTTTCACACCAGTTAATAATTCGATTGATATTATTTCGATTATTTTAGTTAATTATGTAGGAACTTCATGAGATTTCAGAGATCCTTGTTAATTAAGAGCGATTTTAAATCTGACACAAGTTTTATTTGAGATTATTTAAGGATTCTTTAAAAATACCTCATGGATTTAAATTACAGAAAAACTTTCTTGGCATTTCCATGGAGGCATTGCTGAAAAAAATTCTTCAAAAAACATTCAAGACTTTCCAGAGACAATCTCACAGAATTACTGGAGTAATTTCTGTATAAATATATGAAAGAATCCTTGAAGCAATTGCTGAAGGTATATTTGAATAAATCCCTTGTTGAAATCTTATATAAATCCTGAAAGACAATTTTATAGGAAATCTCTAGATATTTCTGGAGAAGTTATTGATTGAACTTTAGAAGACGTTTTGACCGCGAATCTTATAGGATGTGTCAGAGAAATCGATGGACGAATCATTGGATACAATCTTGGAGCAGTTAGGACTTTTTTGAAAAATTTCGCATACTATTTTTTGAGGAAATCAGATGATTTCTAAAATAATCTTTGAGGAAATTTCATTTCTGTGGTTCTCCTTGGAAAAATCCAAGTTGAATTCTTGAGGTATCTTCAACAAAATTCTTGGAGAAAAAATTCCCTAGAATAATTGGGAAATAATCATTATATGAATTCCACTATAAAGTTTCGGAGTTTGAATATTTGAACAAATACCTGAGAGAATTTCTGATGAATTTCCTATAGAAAATCATAAAAATAAAACATACAGTAGAGTGATTCCAAGCAACAGCACCAAAATTTGGTCAATTTTTTAATTCATTTTTTTCTATTGAACTGAAACTTTGCACAGTTTTCCAGTTCCATCTAAATCGTCATTTTCCGATATCAAATCTTCAAGTTGAGTCACGACTAACTTTTCAAAAGGGTGTATGTGAAAATGGTTCAAAAAATATTCAAAAAGCTGCACAGCAAAAACGGTTCGTTCGATTGTTAGACAACTAAAGAAACAAAGTTAGACAACTAAATAAAGATTCCAAAAAAAAATACACACAGTAAAAAAAAAATTTTTCTGCATTAAAAAACATAATTTTTGACACAAAAACTCAAATATCTCAAAACCCTATCGGAATACCAATGTAATTTTTTGAGGGAAAACGGTCCATTATATTAGCTATCTACCATAAAAATTTGGTGATGGTAAACCAATAAACAAAAAAGTTATGACATTTCAAACATGTCACAATTTTCACATTTAGTAGAAAAAAAAAATTTCGGTGTAAATTATTACGGGAACCGCAGTTTGTTGCTGATTTTATTGTTAAGGGCCTTGCGTGAATTAAACAATTCGTTTTCATGTATTCATTAGTATTATGTATATTATATGTATAAATATTATGTATATGTATAAATATTATATGTATATGTATATATGTATAAATTAAAATAATTAACAGATTACACGAAAATATTTTTTTTTTACCAGGATATTTTTTTTTAGAGTATGATCGATGAGTTTCTAAATGTTATATGGTCGGGGTTCTGCTAAACCGCACCAAGTACCAAAACCATCATTTTGAGATATTTAACATTAAAGTTAACTCACATGCAATTAGATCGCGAATGACTCTTTTCAAAATTTTATCGCTCCTGAATGACTCACAGGGTACAATCAATAAGTCAAGGAAGAATATTCAAGAAAATCATCATATATTTTCTATGTAATTATATTTGATTCATATTAAAAGGAACTTAGTTCACTCTGGCTGAACAAAAATTGAAGAAAATGGTTTTCAGTTCGGTTTGGCTGAATGTGTTTCATGATTTCCAGCAATACAAGAAAAAAAGAAGAAGAATGGTTCGTATCATCGCCATGCATGTTGAAATGCATGTTACACATATTTATGTTACTATGATTGGGAAGAACTTGTAATTTCCCATAGAACTGGTTCACAATATAATGTAGGGAATCTATGTGCACAATAAATTGGTACAAGGCATCCAAAACGTATTCTATCTGTCTTTCTCTAGGGGGATTATCTATTGTAATAGAAATTATGTTAAATTAAGGTCCTCACGCGCTTAAAGATTCGAAAAAGACAATAATGATGTAGTTAAAAAATGTAATAATTGAAGAAAACCATGAATTTGTTCTGCCAGAGCGCACCAAGTTATTCGCATTTAGCACACTTTGGCTGAACAAGTTCATGATTCTTTATGTGAAGCGGATACCAGGAATGACACGAAATTCATCATTCCCGCTGTGCATGTAACTGCTTGTGCTCTATTGTTTAAAAATAGACACATAAGCTGAAAGTTGATTAATTTTATGACTGCCTGTTAGGGACAACGTAAAAAAATATTGATCGGGATTCGAACTCGTGTCCTTCGATTGGCGATTTGGCGTGCTACCTCTAGGTCATTTCGAACTGTTGAATTGAGAGCGAAAAACTCGAAACAACTTATGCGCACTCTGATCAAATAGGTTTGATAGCGAAAACGTCATTTTCTGAACAGCTAAAGCATACCAAGTGCTACTAAATTATTCGAACAATATTAAATTTATATGTCTTGTTATTTCATTACGGCTCCGGCATGGATCTATCAACATATTATATAAAAAGCAAAGGCGAGCGTTTAACGCGTGTTGATACCTTTTGTTCATACAAAAACACGATTTTTATATTAATGGTACTTGGTGCGGTATGGCTGAACAAAATTTCAATGAAAACACATCAGCACCACAAAAACAATAATTTATTTTACATGGGCCGTTCGCTTACATAACATGCTCAAATCCGTTGGTGTTAATCCTGTATGTTGTCCGGAATGACCACTATGCAATGTCTTAGAAAGAATCTGAAAAAAATGCCGTTTTGATTCGGAATACTCAATTACCTCCAATGAGATACTAAGGTTTATGGTTCGCTCTGGTTGGATACATTTCAGCTTTTACATATCCCGCAAGAGAAAAATTATGAATTTACACAACGAGGGACGATTTAAATTATACGATATTTGTTATGTGGAAAGGTTATGATAATCTGAATCCTCTTGTGTGAATAACTCATTTTTGAAAAAATTGGCTCTTGGTGCGGTTTGGCAGAACCCCGACCATATATAAGCTTTAAAAGTTTTGGATTTGGGTATGCGTTATGAGATCATTGAAAACGTTTTATTAATACTTATTTATTTATTTATTGTTATTCAATTTTTTTACAATATCGAACACTTTTGCATCATTATCAGTACAGTTCGAGTATAGTTTTGCTTTAATTTTATTTTCTGACAATGGAATGAAACAGTGAAATTTTTGGGTTCCTTGGATCGTTTTCGCGTTATTATATTGCTCGCTGAGCTCTGATGCCGTTAATTCGTACTCTTCAGTAGTAGTAAAACAAAATGATAATTTTGTTAAATCTTCTTCTTTTCTGCGATTCGCCCAATCAAATAGTTCTTTTGTTGTTTTAATTGGATGCTCACGTTCTTTGGCTAAACTTGCTCTTGTGGCCATGCGCTTTATGGTTCCTCCAATAGCATCACAAGGACCTTTGCCATGTGACGTAGCAAAGAAATGCCATTCTGCATCAATTCCGTACTTTGATTTAAATTGACATAGGCTCGAAAAATTCTTACGGTTTTTGTACTGCGATGCTGCTCCATCAGACATGAAATATATCTTTCTGATTTCTTTATCCTTATCAACGCGTAAAAAGTTAATCATTTTGGCAATGAACAAATTTACAGATACTGAGTCGTGTCTTAAATCTTCGGAAATTACAATAAAACTAAAATGTTCAATTTGCGTACTTCCATTGAAATAAATAACGAATGGATGAATTGTAGCTTGTTGTACGTTCCAGTGATGGGACTGCACTTCATCTTGCAATACAAAGCTATAGTTTTCAGAAAAATCACAAATGACTAAAAATTCACCATCTTGTAATGTATTTTTCGTATTTTTTAAAAAGCGGGATTGCTCTGTTTTAATAAAGTCGTGAGGAATTAAACTTTCTAATTTCAAGCATAAAAATGACACAAAACTCATCTACAGGTTTTACAATAGTTTCTAGGTCACACCTATCCGTAGTCACCCATTGCTCAAATGATAACTGATCAATATAATTTTCTTCAAACTCAGCGAATAAAGTATTTTCCAATGATGAAGAATCTGGACAATCCGAACAAGATCGTAGATAGATCGTTAATTTCCTTGAAGCGTGTATACGCTTCTTTCAAAGTAGTCATCATTAATCGTTTTTGGATTGCTTGACGCTTTCCATCTTTTTTTACAGATACATAATCTTTTTGGCCAGGCATAGCTCTACTTACTTCATCGTCTTCAAAATATTGAATTATTTTTTCTTTTGTCTCATCTGTTAATGAAGTACTCGACCTAGCATTTTTGGTTGCAAGACAGTTATTTTTGAATTGTTTTGCCTCTTTTGCTGTATTTCTATTGGTTTTGAACTCATCAATGGCGTCTTGAATAGACCACGAGCTTGGCAGCATCGACAAAATAAATAATTTTTCTTTCCTTGTCGTGGCTAGATTCGAGAACCTTTCCTTCATATTCATAATTGCCTCATCGTAGTCTGTATTTTCCACATCCTCAGGTCCTAATTTGAAGAGGTTTCTTCGTACAGCTTCGTTGATTTCACGGTATTTTTTCTCGGGATAATTGACGTAACCCATCTTCGTCCATTTAATCGGAGTCACTTTTATTCCAGCTATCCCTTCGTTGAAGCGTTCGATGTTGACCTTCTGGATGCACTCATCTTCTGATTGATTTGTTGAAACAGATGTCGCTGATGGTACCGTGGCAAGACTATCTGCACTTGGTACTTCTGGTAACTCCTCAGTTGTTGTCGGTGCATCTAGTAATTCCTCAGTTGTTGTTGTTTTCGAACTTCCTGCAACCTGATCCACCGATGATGTACAGATTGCCCGTTTGTCAACGTTTAAACGGCAGGACGTACAAATGCGTAAATTTGTATTCAATGTAGACATTGGAGCATAACCAGCCGCTTTCAGTTTATCTATGGTGCTTTCGGTGAGATTTCGTAGCTCTTTCGAACACTTTTTTTCTGCAAACGGCCTGCAACAGTTGAGAAAGCGACTACTTCATGTTGCTCGTTAGATTTTAATAAACAAAATCACTTTTAAGTTTTTACTGACTAGTTTGGTGTCGTTTGCTTGACTGAAGAAAAATTTTTACAATTAAATCTTCTATACCCATAGTGGTAGTATATTTTTAGCTTTTTCGTGAGTATGTTCATGGTATGTACCTATCATGTTTTTGATGTTGTTGAAGTTACTCGCTTTCTCCCAAATATGATTAACAAAGTCTATTCTCTACCAAGGCGGGTCTATACCCAGGTGTAATCAGATTTTAACTTTGTGGAGAAAACCAGCGCCGAGAAAACCGACCTGCTTTACGTATACTAGATCACCTGGGTATAGACCCGCCTTGTTCTCTACGAGGTAAACTTTTTGCAGGTAAACTAGTCGTATACCTGTATAGAAAACTTTTTTTGTAGCTTTTGTCTTCAATATTAGATTTCTTATAGGTTTCTTTTATCAAAAGGTTTCAACACTATTGAGAGAATTTTTCTTCAGTTACGTACAATAAAAAATATGACACTATCAAGACTTTAGATCACAACACTGGATCGCGTCTAACTTTCTAATAGATGCTATAATAGTTATGAATAATTAAATAAAATATCATGAAAACAACTTGTTAACCTCATGTGGTACCCTTAACAAAAAATTCAGCAACAAACTGCGGTCCTAAAAAAAATTAACAATGAAAAAAAAAAAATTTCACTAAGTGTCAAATTTGTGAAATATTTGAAATGTCATAACTTTTTTGTTTATTGGCTTACCATCACCAAATTTTTATGGTAGATAGCTAATATAATGGACCGTTTTCCCTCAAAAAATTACGTTGGTATTCCGATCGGGTTTTGAGATATTTGAGTTTTTGTGACAAACATAATGTTTTTTAATGCAAAAAAAAAATTTTTTTTTGCTGTGTGTATTTTTTTTGGAATCTTTAATTAGTTGTCTAACTTTGTTTCTTTAGTTGTCTAACAATCGAACGAACCGTTTTTGCTGTGCAGCTTTTTGAATATTTTTGAACCATTTTCACATACACCCTTTTGAAAAGTTAGTCGTGACTCAACTTGAAGATTTGATATCGGAAAATGACGATTTAGATGGAACTGAAAAACTGTGCAAAGTTTCAGATATTTTTGAAATGGTCGATCAGAATCGACTTGCATGCCTCCGTGGAATCCCTCAGTAATACTTGCTATAATGCCAGAAATTCTAAAAAAAAAGTCTTAGATCTTAAAGAAATGTCTGCTCTGAAGTTATGAAGATTCAAACTTTTATTTCTTGGCTCCTATTAGGTTTCATTTTGTTTTCTTGGTTCCTGTTTTGTCTCTTTTTGGTTCCTTTTAGGTATGTTTTTTGGTTTCTTATTTTTACGGATTACGGAGTCTAGAATTACATAGGGTTGATTTTTTAGCTACACTGTGCACAACATATATGCCAACGTTTGTCCTACCCATGGTTTCGAACGTGGACGTGTCTCTGGTCTAAGGTAACGAACGGGAAGGAAGCAACACTCGTACAACGGTCTAAAACTGTACCATTGACGAATTTGACGAAAATGCTTAAGGTGACACGTGAGACCATGTTATTTTCCCTATCTTTTGTCTCACTCTAACAATTATCATCAAAACTTTGTGGAAGCAAATCTCGAGTTTTAGTGAACCGATGAAGCTGAAAATTTATTTGTTTGTGCACTACATATAACGATACATTTTTCGCATCGATATATGCAGTGGTTCTTGAGATTTGCTTCTTCAAATGAATAGGTTGATTATGATGACGTCCCGTGCGGCCATAACCCTCAAAGCCCTGAGACAGACCTTTTATTCTCAATCGACTGGTGCTCCGGAACAAATAAGTTGAATCAAATGCGGTTTTCACTATGATCGGTCGGATGAGTAAGACTTTCGGTAATGCAAGATATCAACTCGGTCAAGGCTCGGTTGTAGTGTCACTTCCAGTCAACCAGGAGACAAACATGGATGCAACTCAATACTAGACATGCGACTACTCAAACCTCATGAAACGATCTCAGCGTAGCTGTTGAAACATGCTTCTTGCCTGTATTGACACTTCGTCCAGATGACCGGTTTCTGAAGAAGTGACCTGAACAACATGTTTTTTACATTGATACTTCAGCCATATAACCGGACAATGACCAGAGGATTATTAGAGAACGTTTAAGTGAAAAAAAATTACTAATTGAATTTTGCTGAATACTTCGCAACTCAATAGGGCGACATTCTTAAAAAAGCAGCAGATGACTCTTTTTCAGAAGTAGTTGAAAACGTAATTATGAATTAAATAAATCACCATGGAAGATGAACTAAACACACAATGTTATCTATTCACTTTACGCTTCATATCTATTCATTAGTTGTTTGATACAGTTTTTTTTTTTTAATTTCAAGCTATTTACGTTTTCATAATTTTTCATACGTTTTGACAGTTCTCGATGAGCTTACGTTGAAAGAAAGGAAGAAACGAGAAATCTGAGAAACGAGCGAAGTGCAGTGAGTAAAATACGGACAACAGTACCGCCGCTCGGCGGCCAATGAGAGAAACTGCATGTTCAAAAGGTTGTTGTCTGTATTTTCGCTGGCGCCAACTGTTAGAACGATGTAAACAGTTGTTACTCTATTATCAAATACAGAGTTGTAAGAATTTTACTCCATTTTCTGATAAACGAACCCAAATTTGTTGGATATACAAAATTGAAATAATTGGAAAATTCGGATTATTTTTCATATGCGTTACCTGATACAGCAGATCTCGAAATCCGGACATCTGGCCGAAGTATCAATACTTACAAAAGGCATGATCTTACAGTAGCGCTGATGTTATTTCATGATTACTAAAACTCTCACCTCTCAGCGAATACTTAAAAGATTTCAATTATTTTTGGAAGAATACTCGTACACATATCTAGTTTCTAAAAGTGGTCAAAGAATCTCGGGAATGTTCCTGTGGCCGGAATGATTACGGTGAATCACTGGGTCAGGTCGGGTGACAAGAGTTATGTGCTTCTGTGCCCCTGGAGCTAGGCAAATTTCAAGTCACGGATAATTTCTAGAATCGACTATAGCTATGGCTAATCGACCTATGGCCACATATAGTGGCCAATAGGTTTTAATTGAATAACTTTTTTCACAAGAGTCGGATTGTTTTGGATCTTTGCAATATTCTTTATCGTAAAGATACCTATCGAGATCTGTGTTCAGAATTTTTATAGAGTTCAATGGGCGACCACTGGCGATTTTTCTTTGCAAATGTAAGTTTTCCCATAGTAAATCCCATACAAATTTTGAACTGCTGGCGCTAAAACATAGTTTCTCCAATCAAGCTGAAATTTTGCACAGTTGTTATGAGACCTAAATGCAATCCAAAAAGTGGACTGGAGCGAGAATCTGAATTTTTCATACAACCGTGTCCCAGGCTGATCTCCATACGTTCACCGCAATGTGCGTCGGTACAAAAACACATATCCATGAATACTTCACATTAAATAAAAAAATGTTCTGGACCCCCCGACCGATTTTTTTGATTTTTGTAGCAATGAAAGAGCAAAGACTAATTGTCTTTAGTTCGAAATTTCAAACTAACCTATTTTTTGTAATAAGTTGCTCAACAAAGACACCGTGCACCCATTATAACAGGGTTGGAAGACAAAATGCATAACAATGTTCATTCAGTACTACACAGGAGCAGTGCTGTTCTCTTTGCATGTTCTTAACATCTCAAGTGGACTGTAAGCGATTTTTTTGGAAACTCTTGAGGAGTTCCATAGTCAACTTATTATAAAATTCTTTGCAATTCAAAAAAAAAAATCTTTTGTGGTTTTTGAGTGTTTATACTCAAATCAGAATAGACAATGCAAGAGTCTTCCGAAGTTTATGACAGATTGCTTTAAATTCTCTATGGTTTATATTTGACTAGAGCTTGGTTAGAGATTCTTAATAGATGTTTTTGCCATGCAGGATAGATTCTTGGTGACATCTTGATGTACATATGGTTGACTCCTGAGTTCTTTCCATGTTCTTTTGAGATGCTTCCTTGGAGAGTTTCAGATGAAATCTATATAAATAAAAATGTAATTATGTTTGTATGTCACGAAATAACTGAAGTATTCCGATGTGATTCTGTGTACAAAAAGTCGAAGAACTTTAAGGGAAAATTGAGAATAACAGGGTTAGAAAACTGATAGTTTTTTGGGTATAATTTTGTTTTACGTTATCGAACAGCCTACTGCGAGACAAAACAAGGTTTGTCGGGTCAACCTGAGAGAGACTCGCGAAGAGGAAAAATATCAACGTCATATGCAGCCCAGATTCCCCTCTCACGAAACGTCAAATGCAGCCCACCGCTGAAAAAGTGAAAAGTATTGTATTCAAAGTAAACTGTTATTAAAAACCTCAGTCGGCGGAGCAGTTTTTTTCCAAAGTTGCTGATAAATTTAGCAGAAGATTAATTATTTCTAATGTCTGCTACGTTTGCTGGCATGAAATTTCACTTCAAATGGGCTATTTATGATTCGATGTGATTTTTTTTTTTTTTTTTTTATTAATGACACTTTACACCATAGGGTGCATTCGTGTCAGACTAGGATGGTCACTAATTAACATTATTTTACAATTTATGTTACTTCCCTCATAGTTTGTTTGAATAGATTTGTGTCATGTAGAAACTTCAGTAGATTATTCGTGGTGTTTTCTTCATTTGCTAGGGCGTCTCTCAAACTAGTGGAGCTAATATTGTTTTCCTGTCTTTCTCTTTCATATTTCCTGCATTGCAGTATCAAATGTCGCACGTCTACAGTTGTTCCGCAACATTCGCAGGTTGGTGGAGGTTCTCTTTTTAATAAAAACGTATGGGTTAGTCGCGTATGGCCGATCCTCAGCCGTGTTAGCACACGCTGGTCGGCTGCGCTACCGCAATCTGCCCATCGAAGCGTGTCTTGTTTGACTTCCCGTAGCTTAGATTCGCGAGTATCGTACCACTGGTCATTCCAATGGCGCCGTATTAGCTGCTTGACAGCTCTTAACGCGTCCTCTCCGGGGAGGGGGGTTTCGATGGCCGGTTGCCTTCTAGCCTCGTTGTTGGCTAGTCGGTCGGCTTCGCTGTTTCCGCTGATGCCTGCGTGTCCAGGGATCCAACAGAATCGGACCGGCTTGGTCCTCGCTACTTGTTCGACTTCTTGGATCCACGGGTGTTTGGATTTACCCGCCTCCAGTGCTTGGAGGCAACTCGCTGAGTCAGTAAGGATTACTACCTCTCTAGCCACGTTCGGGATCGATACTGCCATTTTTATGGCGTATGCCTCCGCAGAAAATACACTGCACTGTTCTGGTAAACTGTATGTACCAGCCAGGCCTGTAGTGTGCCAGGCGGCACCTACTGTGCTCCCGGACTTCGAACCATCAGTGTACACGACGGTCGATTGATGGAAGCGGGTCGAGAGCAGATGTTGCACAATCGGGCGCACTTTTTCCGGTGGGTCGCCGGCTCTGATGCTCCTCTTCACATCCCACACTATCGTTGGTTTTTGCTTGTGCCACTCGCGATTGCTCTGTCTAACAAGGTGACTAACAACGGGAAGCGCTGATCCCGTAAGTTCGACCAGACGGTCCGATATCCGTTGTATCAGAGGAAGGTTGGTGTTCTCTCGACTTTTTGTTGCAATTCGGATGGCCACCCGCGCTGTGGACTGTGCCGCTAGGAGGTCAAATGGTAGCGTGCCCGCCTCAGCCATAACCGAGGTGGTCGGACTGGTGACAAACGCTCCGGAAGCAAACCGGACCATTTTGTTGTATGCCGGGGCTAGAATTTGCAGAGATGCTGGTCCTCCTCGGCTCACGAGGCCGATCCCGTAGATCAGTTTCGAAGTTACCAGTGCAGAGCCAACCTGCAGCAGAGAAGAACGATTGCCACGGGGAAGTTTGGAGCCGATAATTTGCAGTATATGTAGTCGTGACTCGCACGCTGTTTTTACCGCTTTGCAATGGGGTTTAAATGTAAGCGTACGATCAAGGGTAATGCCCAAGATCCTCAGACGGTTTGTCTTCGGGACGGCTGTTCGATCTATGGTGATCTCGTTTGCCGGTTCTCGGCGCGCATTCGGACTACAATAAAAGCAATTCGATTTCGTTGCAGATATACCGAAACCCACACTCTTTGCCCATTTGTCAACCGCTTTCACAGCGGCCTGTAGTTTTCGGTGCAATCCTTCGTTTTTTGCTCTACGTACAACGAGGAGGATGTCGTCGGCGTATAGGAGAATTTCGACTCCAGCTGGTATAATCCGAAAAATGGGCTGCATCGCAACGAGGAACAGCGTCACGGATAGCACTGAACCTTGTGGCACTCCGTTCTCCAATTGGTGTTCGAGGGACAATCGTCCTCCAACAGCCACCTGGAATGTTCGCTCCGAGAGAAAGCTGTGCAGCATGTTGATCATCCGACCTCGTATTCGCCACGATTTCAGCGTCCGCAATATGCCGTGTCGCCAGGTCGTATCGTACGCTTTTGACAGGTCAAGGGAAGCTATCAAGCAGTGTTCGTCGGTGTTTGGCAGCGATCTCTCCAGCTCGGCAAAATATGTGTCAGTGCCCCGTCCTGCACGGAAGGCGTGTTGACGCTTGTCAAGCCGATTGCTCGACTCTAGCTCCGTAATCAAACGGCGGTTGATGATGCGCTCAAACAGCTTCGCCATGCAGCTGGTGAGTGAGATTGGTCGGAAAGAGGCCGGTCCGGATTCCTGGCAATGCGGTTTCGGAATGGGAACGACGATAGCATTCCGCCAACTGGCCGGAAACTCACCACTTCGCCAGATTTTGTTGAGGAGCTCAAGAAGTGTCATCTTTACAGACAGAGGGAGACGTTGAAGAAGAGGGTACCCTATAGAATCAGCACCTGTTGAGGCGCCTCGCCCTTTGTCGAGAGCCCACAGAAGTTCGGCTAGGGTAATATCGATGTTATACACATCGCCGGTATTGGGCGAAAAATCCATGGACTCTCGTTCGGCTGCCGATTTCGCCATCTGGAACGATGGAGGGTAGCTTGAAGTCGCCGATCTTTCGCTGTAATACTTTGCCAGTTCTTCCGCTGCTTCTTCGGGATTGTCTGTAAATCCGTTCGTCCCCTTGAGTACCACCGGTCGCTGTTGTCGGTTGCCGCGTAATTTATTAACCGTACTCCATAGTTCAGTCGTCGTGCTGTTGGGTGATACTTTCGCCAAGAAATTTTCCCACGATTGCTGCTTTGCTAGGATGACCGCTTTTTTCGCCATTGCTTTAGCTTCCTGGAAGCTCGACAATGCTTCGGGTTGGTTCGGATCGCGCTGCTGAAGACGTCGAAGGGATCGCAAACACTTTCTTCGCTGACGAATTGCCGCCTTCACTTCAGGACACCACCAAGGTACCGATTTTGGTCCAATACGTCCACTGGTCCGCGGTATGGACTTCTTTGCTGCTGCTATTATCTTCTCCGTGAAGCTCTCTACATCCCACTCGACATCTGGGCGAATGGTTTCCGCTGTGATACGTTCGTACAACGGACCAATCTGCTTGGTCGTATAGCCATTTCTGCCGTGTCGTTCGGTGATTGGACCATCCGGGTATGGACACTGTTATCGGAAAGTGGTCGCTGTTGTGTGTGTCCGACAAGGTCCGCCAGGTGAACCTTCGCGCCAGACTCTCAGAACAGATGGAGACGTCGATTGCTGAGGTGTTACCCGTTGCCGGGTCGATACGAGTGGGGGAGCCGTCGTTTAGGATAACCAGTTGTTTCTCCAACGTTGTTTCGGCAATATATCGGCCAAGCGCGCTCGACTGGTGAGACCCCCATGCGAGATGGTGGGCGTTGAAGTCCCCCAAAAGAAGAACTGGACCGTCAAGATGCTCAAACAGATCTCCCAATGCGGTCTGACATTGAGCTGCACTCGGTGGGATATACACCGAAACTACGGTCATTTTTGATAGGTGTAAAGATGCGTGCAGCGACAAGGTGTAAGGTGGAGTCGATCTGTACACGCTCGAAGGGTATGCCTTCCCGAATAGCTAGGCCTACTCCGTGTTGCCAATAGTGTGCGGAGTTCGATGCTAGTAACAGCGTATACTGCTTGCCGATAAAGTCCTGAGAGATGACGTGCTGACCGACTTTAGTCTTCTTGGAGTGCTACCACACAAGGTTCGAGGTCGGCGATAAGGAGTTTCCAATTCGCTAATGTTGGCCCTTAGACCACGGATGTTCCATTGAAGGGCAAAGCAGCCGCCAGAGCGACAGTCAGTGACGGAAACGGGTATCGGAATGATGACGTTTGATGTTCTTCCGTTATTCGGCAAATCAGCTGGAGATGAAAAAAGGGAGCGCAGTAAACTTCTGCTGATGATTGAGCGTGAATGCAACTTGCCTGTGGGACGTTTTGCCCACACAGTGCCAGCTGCTGTCGAAACCATTACACTAGATCTACCAATACCAGACAACAGCCGGCACTGGGGGAAGAGCGTTGTGTAAATGTTTGTTCGATGGATTCCGGAAGGACCTTCTCCGGGGGATGTGAGATAACCTCTGGAAGAAACATTAGGCGCGGCAGTATTGTGTTTGGGTTGCTGTTTTTCAAGAAACTGACCTGTGGGACGTCTCTGCCCCACAGTGCCAGCTATTGCCGAAACTACTACACGATATCTTCCAGAACTACCGGCAACAGCCGGCACTGGGGAAAGACTTTGTGTAGTGTCTCCGGTGAGTTGGTTGTTATTTGCGAATCGTTTGGTTGCTGCTGGTGCTGATTGAACGGTTTTTGACTGTGCGAGTTGCCGAGAACCTGAAAGGATTTCAGGCGCGGCAGTACCTGTTTGAGATTTGAATAAACGAGAACTGACCTGTGGGACGTCTTGTCCCACAGTGCCAGCCGTTGCCGAAACTACTACACGACTGCTTCCAGAAACACCGGCAACAGCCGGCACTGGGGAAAGACTTTGTGTAGTATCTTCGGTGGATCGGTTGTTGGTAGCGAGGCGATTGGTTGATGTTGTGGCTTGTTGATCGATTTTTGCGGATGTTTGCTTATCTGAAAAAGTTACAGGCGAGGCAGTACCTGTTTGCGATAGAGTATTTAAGAGACTGACCTGTGGGACGTCTTGCCCCACAGTGCCAGCCGTTGCCGAAACTACTACACGACTGCTTCCAGAAACACCGGCAACAGCCGGCACTGGGGAAAGACTTCGTGTAGTGTCGCGGTGTTCTCGTTATTGCCTGCGTTACTGTTGGTTGATTTTGATGCAGAGTTGATGATGTTTCGGTGGATTTGCGATATCGTGGTGTGATCAAACGTTTCATCGGCTACGGAGGTGAACTCGTCATCAACGGGTTGGGGTAATACGTCCCGGATGACTCCTTCAGCCTGCCGTACTTGCGTCGGAAGAGGTACTACACTTTCCCTACTTCCGAACCGAAGAGTCTCAAAGTCCATATTCGTGCGAGGGTCGTCGTTGCATTCCGAACGTTGTTCGAGAGTGGGGTTATCGAAGACGTTGGTTAGGAGGTGTCTCCGATACCTCAGACTCTTCGCCGGAATAGTCCATCTGGGTGAGATCTTGTGTGCTAATTGCGGTCTTCTTTGGGGCGGGGCTGGTGTCTGGCGAGGTAGCCGGTTTGGGGTAAACGAATTTCGGAGGTCTTCCGCGCTTCGTCTCCTGAACAGCCGGGGAGTTGTTTCTAGATCTCGTCACTGGACCTCCCGCCGAGTGGGCAACACGTTGCTCTCGGTTGTGGCGCGGCTTCTCCGTAACGATAGTTTCGCTGGCATGGTGTACTCTCTCCGGGTTTGACTGCTGCTTCACCTGTTTGATGAAGGCCATCATCTGTTCGATCCTTTCATCTTTCCGTTTGCTCTCTTCTTTCATTTTTGCGATCTCCTTGTCTTTAGCCAGCATAGCCGCTTCCAACTCCTTCAGCTTCTTCTCGAACACGCTTTGCTGGGCGGCTACTTGGGCGTAACTACCTGATTGTTGCTCCACTCGTTTCCTCGCTTCCGGGAAACTCAGGTTTTCGCTCACTTCACCTTGATTACTTCATTTCTTTCTTATACACTGGGCACTGTCGATTGGTTGCCCGATGGTCACCCTTGCAGTTACGGCAGACTGAAACTTCACTGCATTCTTCCCCGTGGAAGTTTCGCGAGCAATTGACGCAGCGTTGCGGTCCAGGGCAACGGACACGAGTGTGTCCGTAGCTAAAGCAACCATAACACAGCATTGGATTGGGGTAATACGGACGTGTTGGAACGCGCAGCAAGCCGATTTTGAGATAATCCGGGTACGTGGTCTTACAAAAAGTAAGAATCAACGCCGGAGTGTTAACCTTTCTGCCTCCTTCATTACGAGTGATCCGCTGAACACGAATAACTTTCTCGCTTATCATCTCTTGCAAAATATCCTTCTCCTCCATCTGAATCAAGTCGATACAAGAGATCACGCACCTACTAACGTTCAAGTTCGGATGAGGGATAACTTCCACCTCGGTTCCGTCAATGAGATTTTTTAACTTCAGCAGCTTGGCGACTTGAGCGGGGTCTCGTACTCTCAAAGTACTTTGTCCCTTGTGCCTCAGATTTCGCGCTCTCAATTGGCCCACCAGCACACGCTTCAACTGATTTTCCGGTAATAAACGGATTCACCGGTAGAGCAACGCCATTTTTCCCCGTCAACTGCAAAAATGTCAATTCGCCGAATTGATTGGTCGGATCCATGTACTCCGGCAATCTTCTTCTAACAGACCCACCTGGGTCGCCGCTACTAGCGGCCGCCATTTTATTTCACGTCGGAATCCCTCTCACTGGCAACGGTCACCCGTTACCTACCCCAAATGAGTAAACAATAAGAAGAAAAAGGAAAGATCCTACCTTATTTACTCCTTCAACGTGAAAAAAATGCGGATGTCCAGAAAATTTTGTGCCGCACTGTAGATACGCGTTCACGGAACGCACTGTTGCACGTCCCAACTAACAGTCGACCACTTTTTACTATTTCGAAAATTTAAAAATTTTCAAAACTTTTCGGCACTTTTTTTTATATATATTTAGGCTCTTTAGGCGCACCGTGTCTCACACCACTGCGAAACGTTGAATGAAAACCGGCCGGCAACCGTCCGACTGGGATTTGTTTTGCTCTATCTGAGCGCGTGGAGCACAAACAAAATCACTATTTTCAGCCGTTTTTTCACCGATTTTCATGAAATCTTCACTGCACAACGATGCTTCACTATCGCAACCACTGATTCGCGCACGTTTCGACCGCGAAAATCGCGGAAAACTAGGGAAATGAACCTGGTTTGTATCGAGGCACGCACAAAGACAACCGGTCAACACGGTGTGTCGGAACCGATTCGATGTGATGCAAACTCAATCATTTTTTGCTGAGAGGCTCATGTGAGGATTTGAACAGCATGCGCATAATTGGTATAAACACAAAGTGGAATAAGAAAAAAACTCAGCAATCACAGAAAAAGAAGACCGTCTTCGCGAGTCTCGTCTCAGGGGTCAACTAGTTCTTAATATAATGCAGTTCCAAATTTTTGATCAACCATAGGTAACATTCGAGAGATTTCTCGCTTTTTATTTTGTAGAAAATCGTGTTATTATTTATCTGAATTTTCACAGTAGCTTTTTACGATTACATTGTGAATTCTTTATTAAATTTTTATTTCCAGGTTAGAAAATTTAAGGTTATTCTGAAGCTGCAGGTCAAGCTAGTCAAAATGAATGAATATAATAGATTTGCTGAAAATTTCAGCAATTATCCTTTAATTTCAAAAGGGCTTGTACTTCAATTGCATCATCAAAAAAACTTACCAAATATGTCAAGATTGTTGTGCCAATAGTGTTTTAAATATCATAAAACCCTTTGAACCCTTTGACATTCAAACGATATTCCTATGATAAGACAATGAAAAATCTGTAAAACTTGCATCACGCAACAATATGGTATTTTTTTCTATGTATCATTTTCATAAACAAGTATTTTCTAGAAAACTGAAAAAAAACTTTTGAAGAAAAAATATTACGAATTGATGTTGATCGTTTAATGCCTGAATGTGTGAGAGTTTTCAATAAAACGATCATAACGAGTTTTTTAAATGCGCTTCAAACTCACGACTTTGCTGATTCTTGGGATTTTTAAACAAATTTGACTATAAATGGATCATTCGCTAGAGTGACTGCTTAGGTATCAAATTACGAAGGTGATTGTACGCAACCCGTGGTTTTTCAACTGTGTCAATTGTCAGATTTATTATGAGCCAAGGCGGGCTAATATAAACTACTGCATGGGATTTCTGTGGGATATAATGGAGCCATCACATAAATTCGAAGAGGAACCATTGATGATGGATGAGAGAGGACTAGTCACCAACTGATCGTTGACCTGGATGGTCGTGAATCCAACAAGTGGTAACCATACGTTAAGACTAATTGTTCCTACACAGTTCGAACGAAAACGTGTAAATTTCTGAGATATATAATGCACATAATTGAGCGTGGTATATCATGGATATTTACATCATATGTCATGTAAACTTCAACTATATGTCATGTAATCCAGTAGAATCCTGTGCGATAACGTGACATATAACACATATTTACATGAAACCAGACTTAAATTTACATGACGTCGTGTTTACATCGCATTAATGAAGTTTACATGACGTGTAATATTCATTATTTTTAACAGTGTATTTTTAAGAAGAATAAATGTCTTGTGTGACACATAAAGACTAAGTTATTCAGTGATCAAGTCGCGTTTTGAATTATTGCTGTTTGCATTTGAGGTGCAAATCTTCACTTAATGTCCTTCAAATGCGGTAAGACAAAACAATCAAAGGACACCTAGCAACGATTGCATACATCACCGCCAACCTAGCATAGAAAAGCTTACTTTGACATCGGATTGCCTGTAGAAAATCTTACCGCGTTTGGTGTTCCTGCATTTGGTATTTGCGTTTCAAATGCACACAGTAATACAATAAGAAAGTGGACTATCGTGAAAACCTACCCTAACCTAGGATGGAACCCTTGAGACAAGGCTACATCACAAAGGTTTCAGTTTCAACCGACAAAAACGGCTACTATAGTTTACTAATCCCACATCAACTCCATCCAAAGGAGGATAGTCCGCAACAGTGAATTCTTGATTCTAGATTTGGGCAATTTCATTAGTAATTTCAAAGCCCTACTTCTAGTTACAAAATGTTCATAAAAAAGAGGATTTTGTTTTGCGAAAAATAATGTTCAACTCTGTGCAACAGCCTTTTCAGGGGTTTATAAAACTAAATTTTAGTTATTCAACAAAAAACATTTTTTTGTGTCTGAAACTTTTGTAGCATCGTATAATAGTAGTTGAAGGATGCGCATAAAAAAAAATAAGAAAATGATGTATCATAAGCAATGTGTGCACTGAAACATGAAAAAATGAACAGTCCTAATTCTGTCACACAAAGGGAACACCAGCAACATTCGTTCACAATAGTTTTCTATCTCGATAGTTGAAAGTTTTGATGGCCCTTTATTTAGATAATAACGGTAAATGAAGCACCGCGGCATGCGTTTCCAATTAACGCCCACCTCCACACACTTACCCTTGATGGGGCGTCACAGCATACGTTAGCTATTGCTAAGCGAGCTACCAAGGATACTGCTCCCGTAGCTGCTGGCTTGGGATTTAACGCCGGACCCATTACCGGTGCCGTTACCGTTAGCTCCAGCTGTCCCTCCTCCACCTCCTCCTCCGCCCCCTCCAGCTAGTCCACCGGTGCCATTGGGAATGATCGCCGTCGCCACCGATGAAAGCTGTGCTGCCTGGGTTTGAACCGGGACGGGACCGGGAACTGATCCTCCGGTGCTTCCCGGAGTTGCCACCACCACCGTTGTGCCATTGTTGGACGTTATCACAGCGTTTCCTTGCCAGCGCCGCCGGAAGCTCCGACGACTTGGCCCATTCCGTTGCTGCCAGCGAGTATCGAGTACGACGAGTAGAAGTTTGGTGATGATGATGTGTTGAGACGATTGTTTTGGAATGAATTCTGGCGACTGGGGGGTCACACTGGAAAAAAAGTTGAAGCACGGAGGGGAACACGAACACGGTGAATGGATGAAATGAAGTGACTTTGACTGACCCTTCCCTCCGCCAAAAAGGGCGATGATGATTGTGCACTTACCTGAGTTTTCTTAATCGATATGGGGAGTCTAGTGTTAGTTTGCTGAGGCCCGTTGACAACCCATACGTTGGTGTCGAAACGTTTTGTCGACTCTGGAAGGAGAGAAAATTGTAGCAATCAGTAATCAGTCAGTGTTCATGCTTTGATAGAAATGTTTGCGAGGTTTTATATTATGTGGCATTTAGCAATTGAGCAACAAAAACATCAAGATGATATTAAGGAGTACAGAAAGGAAATAATTATTCATTTAAAAAATCAAAAATATCGAACGATTTGATAGAAACTATTTCGAAAATAATAATTGCTTCAACTGAAATTAAACAAGTCTACTCAAATGAAGTCGATCGTTTAAAAATACTGTAAATGATGAACATCCCAACTCACCCAAATTATATTGTCATTTTCAGTTGATATACATTAGGATATCCTATACGTATTGAATTTCTGTAAACTTGTTGATACTTCTCTAAGACAAAATGTTTAATCTGATAAGTTATGATCCAAGTACTTCAAACGATACATGGGACACAACAGGACGTGTAACACTTTTCACTTGAATCAACCAAAACCATGGTCTACGTAATCTAATAATATAAAATCCTTTTTTGAACTTTTACAGAATGTGTCATTTAGGTATAGATTGAATTGAATTGTATCTAAAACAGGGGCCCAGATAGCCGTAGTGGTAAACGCACAGCTATTCAGCAAGACCAAGACCAGCTCTCAGTTAATAAACTGTGGAAGTGCTCATAAGACAACTAAGCTGAGAAGCAGGCTCTGTCCCAGTGAGGACGTAACGCCAGATAGTAGAAGAAGATCTAAAACTGATTTGGGGGTATGTTAAAGATAATTATTAACCCCTCTTCCGGCAGCTTCATTTTTAACCGCAAAATAAATATTCAAATCGTTATAACTTTTTTGTTTTTCAATATTTTTGCACCATTTTATCACAAGTTCTCAAAAAACTCTTCTAGGTTTAGGATCTGTGTCGTTATTGATAATGGTCCTCTGTTTTTGAAGATATTCCAAAATTCCTGGGGGACCAACGGAAACCAGAACCCCTCGTTAATTTTTCAGGCTACAGAATTCTAATCGTATTCGTATATTTACTCTTCGGATAATATATTAATGAAAGTATGTTGAAAAAAAATGAAGCAATTCGTTGCAGCCGTCTTTAAGTAATGAGCATTTAGGTTTCTGGAACCAAGCTGACCAAATAAAAACTTCAAAAAACATCATATGGATTTTTCAGATACCTTCAAGAATTCTCAATTGATTTGTATGATTTTTTCAGAGTAGCTCTCTTATTACCCAGCCTTGTATAGCTCACATTTTATTTTTTTGATAAATTGACCAAAAACAAAATTGCCACCTAAGACATTTTATATGGAAAATGTGTCCCCCAAGGAACATCGGAATATCATCAAAACCAGATCACCAATGATTGATATCGACAAATAATTCTAAACTAGAAGAGTTGTTTGGGAACTTGTGAAAAATGTGCAAAATAAAATTTGAAAAAAAAACTAATTTATAACGGTTTGAGTATTTATTTTGCGGTAAAAAATGAAGCTGCCGGTAGTTAAACTAGCATTTCTCCTGGGAAAGTTTTGTTGATTTAATAACTTTTTACAAATAAATAAAAAAATAAAAAAATACTTAAGTTTTAATTTCCAATAACATAAGTGCTGTTCTGATCATTTATTGTATCGACAATGATAAATATCTTTTATCAGATTTTTATTGTACGTATGTTTGACCAAACATAAATTTAAATTGAGGTCACTTAAATACAATGCGATTAGTGCAAAACTGATAATAGGAGCTTTCATAAATGTAACACCATCAACAAACGCCTATCGAAAGAATCGCTCAAAATTCAAATTCTTGAAGTTGAAGCACAATAAGTAAAATTATTTTATGTAATTTTCAAACTGAACTCTCACAATATTTTCAAATTTGGAGAATAAATAACTATTCAGCAGCTAGATTCGATGCACTTTTTCAAAATGTGATATCCGTTAAACTGTTTATAAAAAAAATAGCTTGAAGTTATCAATGAGACACCCATTTAAGGAAATAAACTTAATTTGCAATTGTAAGACACAATCTCACAAAAATTCTGAGAGTAAATTTCGCACAATTCTGGGAAGATTCTAAGCATTATTTGGGAATCATTCTCCAAAAAAAATATTGACATGAATTCTACGGAAACCTTGTGCGTGACTCTCATGAATGTTAGGAAAATGTATGCAGAATATTTAGCAGCAATATCGATGAAATAAAAACTGAACAATGATTCTCACAAATCATGGCTCCACAGAATCCTAGGTGGGATTCTAATAGAGTTCTGAGCAGGATTTATATAAATACTAACTTTAATTTAATATTAACTTTAATTTCATTGAAATCTATCGAAATGTTTGAAATTCTAATATACCTATTTTTGGCAATAGTAATGTATGTAACTTGTAAGGTAATAAATTAGATAGAGAAAACTATGCGGGCCGACGTGGTGGACATTTGAATTAATCAGCTCCTAAAGTTAGAGACTAAAAGACCAGCTCGCTGTGGTGAGGCTCTGATTTAAGACGCGCGATGCACAAGCAGCACGAAAGAAATGAGAGACTACACTTGCTGTGATGAAAGGAAAGGTTTGTTAGATTGAAAAGAAACAGTAGAGTTTTATTGAAAGGCAAGCTTGAGTCAGTCAGTTGGGGACTGAAAATGCTTTCATGAAATGAAACAAAATCGGAGTTTAGATTCATGTTACTAACATAAGAAATTTTGAATAAACAAATTTAATTCGTCAATTTTCTTCGTCTGTCTGGTAATAAATGTTAAGCTCTAACGATCAACCAAATCAATCTCAACCGTATCGAGTTATTGTTTATGTCGTTAATCAACCATCCATTTCATGTTTGACAGTTACAGTACGGTCTCCTATTAGACAATGGATGGGGCGTTATAGGAATTCGCGTTTTAAGATACTCAGGGCTTAAGGGATTTCACAGTTAGGGGGTATTGCTGAATATCTCGTATGTGTTAAAGAGTAGCATAGTGCCTGAGAACTTGGCCCGAATAGGGGCGTTTTTTGACTTGCACTATTATGAACTATGAGGATAGGAATGCAAAATTTGTAACATATTGATAGAAGGTTGGTATCTTGGGGAGAGTTGTTCAGTAGCTCAAGGCTCATGCGGTGGTCATTCTGATACGGAATTACGGCACCAGGAAGCGCAACCCGACTAAGGGTACATAACAAATTATATCAGCATATGTATTATGTTATAAGTTTTTTTCGAACATAGGTTGTTACAAATTGATGCAGGATGTTGTTAAAATAACTAAAATTATAACAAAAAGTGTATGAATAGTAACATAAAACATAACAAAATGTGTTTTAATTGTATCAAAAACATATCAAACCACAGTTTAATGTTTGATACAAAGTATCAAAATTATAACGTTCCATATACGATAATATTGTATTTATTTGAAATGCCAAAACATCTATTTATTTTGTCATAAGTTGTTAAAAATGAACAAAAAATTCTAAAGGAATAAAACACATTATGTTATATTTCTGTTTTATTATGTTCTATGGATAACGAAGCCTAACAAAATTATATCATTAATATGATATGCATATCAATTCTTATAAAATTTTATTTTTTTTGTTACAAGCCTCTAGTCGGGAAGTGAGCATCGATTTTTTGTGTTTTGCGGATAACTCAGTCGCCTAACCACTTAGAAGATGGCGTGTTCGGCAAAGTTGTTCAGTATCACAAGGGCTACATATTTGAGCCAAAAGTATCGAGATTTTCGTGGCAAGTACGGTGAGCAGCGCTAGTGAGCATGAACTTTTGTTTCATGAATAGCTCTAATGGTTGATCACTTGGAAAGATAGCGTCTTCGACAAAGTTGTGCAATAGCAGAAGGGCTGCAAAGGACATGGAGGTCTTTATTCGTCTTTGATCAGGTTACTGGCTATTCGCAAAAACAAAAAATTACGATACTCATAGCGCCGCCTTGTGGCGTAATTCCGTATCAGAATGTTGCCAACGCATGTCAGCGCATGAGCTACTGAACAAATCTTCCAAAGACACCAACCTTCCAAAACACCAGGTTTAGAAGATTCATATGTTACAATTTTTTCATTCCTAGCCCTCATAGTTCAATAGTGCAAAATAGAAAATAGTAAAAGTGCCCTACCGGCCAAATTCTCAACTACATGGATGATTAGGGCCCAGATAGCCGAGCGGTAAACGCGCAGCTATTCAGCAGACCAAGCTGAGGGTCGTGGGTCAAATCCCACCGTCGAGGATCTTATCGGGTTGGAAATTTCTCGACTTCCCAGGGCATAGAGTATCTTTCGTACTGCCATACGATATACGCATGCAAAAATAGTCGTTTGGCACAGGTAAGCTCTCAGTTAATAACGTGGAAGTGCTTTAAGAACACTAAAGCTGAGAAGCCGGCTCTGTCCAGTGGGGACGTAATGCCAGAAAAAAGAAGAAGGATGATTCTCAACTCCTAAATGTACCCCGTTACTTAGCACTGAAACTTCGCCGAAGAGAGTACTGTGCTATCTCACACATACGAGATATTCAACCACCCATAACTGAGAAATCCCATAAGCCCTGGGTCTTCTATAACGCTCTTGTGTGTCTTGTAGGAGTGGCGTTATAGGATATGCGTTTTATAGGGACCCGACTGTACATGTAACCATCATCTGGTATTTGCTGACGAAAGTAGTACGGTTTTTATATAAGACTATAATGTATTTATAATTATTTATTTCGATCGCTGATTGTTTTTATGTTATTTTCTATGTCTTCGACATGGCTTTGCTTTTCTACCTAATTCATAGATATGCTTAAATGTATGTTACCCATTGATAAAGACTACTAACGCTGTTTAAATAATAAAAAGACATAAATACCACATCAAATAAAGAAATTGTTGACCTTTTGAAGGCTGATATAGAACTTACCAATAGGTTGCCAATTTTGCTTTCTGACGGGACCATTAGGCGGAGAGAAGAATTTGGATCCTATGCCCGGTGGCCAGAAGGAGAGAAAAATTGGAACATTACTAAATATCCGATTGATTTCACTCATAACTCATAACACAATATTCTATTCAATTAGTTATAAAACCCATAGTTTTGGGCCTATGAGAGGGTCACCCATAGGTTTTTCATCT
>NW_018735139.1:0-53467 GCF_002204515.2 Aedes aegypti | reverse complement strand
AACGCGACAGTCTCCTTTCTTTGCGATTTGGAAGGAAACCTTGATTCCCCTAATGGAGTTCAAGATCTCCTGCCTAAATCCCCCAAATTCGGAACAACTGACCATGATAGGCGGCACTCTTTGCTTCCTCACTTGAATCAAAGAGCCTAGACTAGAGGCTACTTTGATTTGGTGTTCGGAAAATTTGTCTAGAGCATCGAACTGATTGCTCATTTCGATACAAATATTCATTTCACCCTTGGAAGAAACTTCGCATTCCGGGGAAGCGTCCTTTCTTCCATTCTTGCCACGTGTAGTAACAGTTTTAAAACCCACTTTTTTGGAAGGAAGAAGTGAATTCAGAGATTCACCCTTCTTTTTGTTAGTTGTTGATACCATGTTTAGTTAATAAACGAGAAAGACGTGACCTTCGAGAGGTTTTTTCCCTAGACGGTGTCCAAGAAGGATTACCACCGCTAGCTTTCGCCAACGGGTCCAACGAAAAATCGAAGGCACGAGTCCAAACAAGGATCGTAAAGGGATCAATAGTAGAAAAAATAGTACTGAAAAGTACTGTTTAAGTAGCACTGAAAAGTACCGTTTTTAATTTTAGCACTGAAAAGTACTGTTTGTGTAGCACTGAAAAGTACTGTTTTATTGCTTTACGTAGTTTTTAAGAAAACTTCCAAGAGCAGAGAGAATTCGTGTACGCACAGCACGAAGGTACGATGCGCACTGAATCTGTGAAGAATAATTACGATAAGCAAATTACTATTATGGTAGTCGTTGTGGCTAGCTCTAGTATATTCATGTGTGTTAATCTCCCTTGGTAGAATACACTTCATCGACGCGATTTCCATGAAAGAAATGAAGGTGAATGAAATGAAATAAAAGAAAGTTTGGTTCCCTTTATTAAAATGTGACCTACCATGCGTCCACTCCACATCATTCGATTTAGTATTTGATATTTTTTACCAAATAAGTAGGGACTTCCCTAGCCTAGTGGTAATGTCCACGTGACGTATCAACGTTCTAGCTACACGATATACGAATGCGAAAATGGCAACTTTGGCAATGAAAGCTAGTAGAAAATGTCAAAATGAAGAGATAAATAAAAATCCTTATGTGTTTTCATCTGAATAAAAAACATTCTATCAAAAAACTTTTAAAGCTTACAATTCACCTGCCGTCTGCAGTCGAACAGGACGTTTGCCAACTTTTTTGACCGTCACCTTCACCGACCGGCTCAGCTTATCCCCAATCCTCCCAAAGCTCCCAAAGATTCCCACGGAGACCCGTATACCGGAACTCACGGCGCGTACCGTGGGAAATGTCCCCTGCCTGGTTGAAAACCGTGGAGCGTGAGATCCCTACATTGGGAGAGCCGCGAGTGAGCATCCAAGTAAGCTGCTGCTGCTCCGGGATGGCAAAGCAAGGTAGGCGACTGTTGTTGCTGTTGGTTGGGCGAGGGATCCGGCAACGGCAGCTTGATTGGTTGACGGTGGTGTTCCAACAAGCCATCCAAGCAGGCACTAATCAGTTGCAGCTCATTCGTCGTGATGTTCAGATCGGCGGTCAGATCCGCGTTCCGTTGGTTTCGGTCTATCGCTACCAGAGAGCACTGTTGTGTTGGGTGATTGTTGCTCATCGGATTTTTTTTTCGTTTTGGCGTCTTCCAAAACGGGGCAAATTTTCTAACGCGAATGCTTGGCGGGGGAGTGAATTAATTTTGCTGGTAATTGGTTTTGTTGTATCTATTCTATGGGGAGGTTGAGAATTTGACGATACGAAATCGCGTGCGCCAATAGGTAAGGCCAGATAACAGAAATTATGTTCGGAAAAATTGGTTAGAGTCGTGGGAAACGGGAAGCAGAAGAAGATAGGGGAAAGAGACGAGAAAACTGTTGAATTTCCTGGGAAAAGAAGCTGTTCGCTTGAGCCGCGAAGGGAATGTGAAAGAGAATACGAAGGTTAAAAGTGAAAGTGAAGCATCGTTTGCTTGGATCTTGTGAGCGAGAATCGAGAACAGCAGATTGACTGTTGGTGACGATTCTGAAGCATCATGTTTAGCAGTGCGTACTGATGGGCTTTCACTGGACCAGGAAATAGGAGGGGGTTCTGGCCTGGCGTGGGGACCACAATGTAGGAGATGAGTGCGTGCGTATATGCAGGAAAACGCGGCTACGGGCGAGCGGGAGAAACCAAGTGGAGAGAGTAAACCGATTTCCCGCAATGAAGAAGAGATCTGTACACTTTGCATCAATGGCGTTCCGCGAAATGTTGCTGGATGCTGCGGCTACTATTCGGGCGGCCTACTTCGGTTGGTGTCACTAAACGAACCATTAAAGTAGGAAAATTTCATAAAGGTAACCAAGCGAAAAACGGGAACAGAAAATCGGCTCGGTTCAGTGATATCTTGTGGTCTAGTGAATATCGTTCTCGATTCTCCTCGTAAATCTTCCAATGCATAGTTAATCGCGGAGGTCTCATCTTTTGCTTCGATTTTTCCTCGTACAAACCACCCCCACAGACTCACACCGAATCACATTGCTTGGGATAAGAAGATGCGATGTGCTACTGCTAGCGAGCGACGGAGATGCTGGAGCTTGTGAGCAAGATCAAAGTGCGAGCGTCGAGAAGAAGAAACTGCAGCACCTCTCATTCTCCACCTTGTGCTGCGTCTTGGAGGTCTATCTCTTCGGTTTCGGTTGGTGGCAGTAATGAAAAATAAATAATAATAGTATTAAAGTTTTGATTTATTATGAATGTTCTCTGAGTGCTTTCCCATTGCATTGTGTTCCAGTGTATGAGTGCAGCAAATCGTACGTAAGAAGGAATAAGCGAAGAAAACGCATCTATAGTGTGCAATCTAAGTGAGAATTGGAAATTTATGCTGGAGAGGTGCCTATGTGCTTGCGAACGATGTTGAACGTCATAGAATTCAGTGAGACGGACAGTCGACGACGACCGTGCGGAAAAAGCAGCAGGCGGTGTCACTTGTCGGGCTCTACATATCTTCCTGCTGGCCTGCTATGATGATGACGGTCGAGACTAAATGAAGCATAAAAGCGAACACGATCCGTACTGGGGATTTCTTCGTCCCTGTCGTCACACCATTTGGAACGGAAAACCTTGTCACTTTTGGGTGATAATGGAAATAAGCAACACAAGCAGACAAGTGAAAAAACTGACTCCTATCGGACATTTTCCTGCATTGTAAACCCGGACTGAAAGTCTGTGTGTGATTGTTCTGGATTTCTGGTCGACCAACGTCATCATCAAAGAGACCCAAGCCAAATCGGGTGGATTCTGCTGGAGACGAGGAAGTGAGCATGTACAGGTGCGTTTCTTTTCCATTTTCTAGATGTAGAGCCAAAAGATGCACATACAAATCGCTTCCGTTGGTTAGGTCTCCCGGAGCGCAACCTTTTGCCAAGTCAATATTATTATAAATATATTAATTTATTCATACGAACGTTGTTACGAAAATGTTTCTAATTATAATCAGCTGCTTTTGAGGGTGCCGAGAAAAGTAAGAAGAAAACGAGACACCTAAGAAATCGAAATTGATTCGTTTTGTGTCGCGAAGGCTGCTATGATGAAGTTTTCTCTTATGCTTAGAATTCAATTCTATTGAATAGACAAAGGCGAGCGTTCGATTTGAACGAGGTGCAAATATTTTGGCATTCTCGAGAAGGCGTCCTTTGTTTGGGCGATAATTAAAATTCTTTCAGCTCGAGACGTGTGGTGCCGACGTTTATCGTTCAGGTATGTGGGACTTTTCCGATGAAAAATCGCGAGGGAACTTGAGAGGTGCTTCTTTTGAAAAGAACTTTTCATCTTTTCTTGTGAATTTTTTTGATTCAATTAAATAACGCACTCAAGTGGTGGAGCTTTAATCTGCTAGAAAATATAATTCCAGATTAATGCAAGGGTCGGAAAGTTAAATTTGTCAATCATCCATACAATTATTTACAAATACGGGATTAGATAGGCCGCATGATAAGGGTTTGTTATTATGTGGTTTGCTGTCAAAAAGAATGCGTAGTGTTATGGGTTGATTTTCATATTTGGGAATTTATTCTAGACCACAATCTATTGTGACTGTTGTAATCTGAGGCCAACCATATGGTCCCCTTACATTTTTTTCTATTTTATTAACGAGATTATTAGCCCTGGGTTTCCCTTCCGAAGGAAGTCATCACTTAAATCTTTAGTGACTATCTCGAGGATGGGATTCGATCCCAGGTCCTCGGCGTGAGAGGCGTCTACTGCACCAGGTCCGTCCCCTGGTTCCCTTACATTTATTAATCGACAAATATTGAAGCTGACAAAATCATCTGAATGTTTTCACTATTGGGGATTTTTTTTTATTTCCGTACAAAGTGGGCCGAAGGGTCTCAGATTTTCATAAAACTTTCTTCACAGGCGGGGCTCATCAATATATGAATAAAAAAATTGAGAAAAATTCAGGGTCGCTTATTTTTCCGAAAAACTCAGTTGGAATTTTTTTGTTTTCCTCTGACACTACTTACTTTGAAAAATCATAACTCAAGAACGAAGGATCGTAGAAACAAAGTTTTTTTTTATGAAAATGAAAGCAAATTTTCTCAGGAATAAAAAAAATTATTAACTGGAAAAAGTTTTCCACAGAATTTTCCACCGTTGAGAAAATTCGTAAAGAAAAGCCGGAAAAACTATGCTCCAACTCGTGGAAAATTTTCAATAACATATTTTTGAGAAGATAATTTCATAAGCTTTGAACGCTGAAATTTTTGAAATGTATTTTTTTTTCGTTTTTGAATTATGGCCAATTTTGTAAAAAATGTGCAAATTTGCCATTTTGAGCCTTTTCTTTTAAAATCATAACTCAAGAAAGAAGCATCGTAGAAACAAAGTTTTTTATGGAAATAATGTTGCCTCGATACCATCACAAGGACCTTTTCCATGTGAGGTTGGGAAAAAGTGCCATTCTGTTTTAATTTTTAAATCATTTTCATGGTTGCATACATTTTTGAAATTTGACATTAAGCGAATGGCTAGAGATGCTAGTATTAGAAAGTCAGCAGAAATTAATGACGCCAAACAATTTTTCGACTGGCCTGTGTCGCAAAAGGTGAAAGACCAATTTAAAAAAGATTGGGAATTTATCTATGCAACTGAAAATGACTATTCAGAGGCTGAAAAATTGTGTTTTGATTGCAAAATATTGTGAATTAAGCGTTTTGATTTTGATTGCCGACAGTAGTCGAATGGTGCCGTTTATGTACATAATATTATCAAAAGAAGACATTATTTTACGTGTTGCATGACGCGAGCAAAATAAACCAATCTCGTATGTTTTCTGGTTATCATTGTTGTGGTCTTCTCCAGAGTTCAGAAGGAGGAGCTGCATGATAACTCGGAGGTGATCTTGAATATATTTTAAGGTTAAGATGAATCTAAGCCACACCTCAAATCTTCAAGAGCATACATCTAGAGAACCAGACAACCTTCCAGGCTGAAAACTTGATCGATTGATAAAACGCTGTTGGTGATCAATAGATCAAGCTTTCAGCTCGAAATGCTGTCTGATCCTTCCAACTTATGCTTCAGAAGTTTTGAGGAATGGCTTCGATATATGACCATGACCATAAACAAAGATTGTCAGATTTTTTTTATTCCTGCAATAGAAGTCTACAATGCGGGAAGCTTCCCTTCTGCCTTTGACATAATGTGTTTATAGTGTAGAAAATCCGTTAGTAGGACTAAATCAAAAGTATCAAAATCATGAAGTTGAAAAAAGAATTGTAAAAATTTACAATTTACATTCCTAAATAGATTATTGTAGACATTGATGAACCAATTTCATGTTCTCATTTCAATGCTACACAATTCTTTGTGAATCCTGTTCGAGATCCTTTTATAGTTGCATTCAGGCTTTTATCAAAAATTTTGTTAAGATTCTATGATAATTTGGCCGAAGATCCATGAGAACACCGTCGAATAATACAAAAGAATCTTGTTTGAAAATCTGTCTGGAACTCACCTAGTATTCTTTATTTCCAAGACTTTCAGTGACGTCCACTCTTTTAACTCCGATTTATCAGAGTCTAACATACCAACATGCCTTAACTGAATAACAAATCGAAATTTATGTTTTGCACCTCAACAGTTATTAACCGATAACTTTTTTTGCAAATTGACCATTTTTACATGTGCATATCGTATAGTGATATACACAGCGTACAGCGCAGATAATTGATGCCCTTGATCTTCTACGAAAAATTCTTGACCGGTGGAATAGAAACTCTTGACCCTAAGTTTGGACTTGCTGAGAGCTGCGAGTTCAGCACTACGGCGATTCGGACCCCTTTTAGGTCATTGTTATGGTCTCAGACCTATCATAAAGCGTGTCCACGATGAAATTGCCACACTATGAAATTGATCTAACTTTTTAACCGTTGGGTAGAATTTAATGAATTTGGGTTGATTTAGTTTATAGTGCATTATTTACATCCTGCAAGTTTTAAAGTCCTGTGATCAAAACTCGCGGAAATGGAGTCGAAAGAACAGCTCGTGCGTGATAAAATCTTGCGCATTCTTCACGAGAACAAGGATCTCTCGCATCGTTCCATCGCTAAAACGTTAGGAATCGCGAATTCCATAGTGTCGCGAGTGATTAAGTGGTTTGAGGAACGATTGACCACCGATCGGAAGCCCAGAAGTGAAGGAAAAAGTATTCCGTACAACACCAAAAATCACAACCGCGTAGTTGGGGCCTTCAACCGAAACCCGAACGCCTCCGTTCGGGATGTGGCTAAGAACCTGCACCTAAGCCGAAGTTTTGTCCAGAAGGCCAAAACTAAGGCTGGGCTTCGAACGTTCAAGGTACAAAAGGGTCCTAATCGCGACGAGAAACAGAACAAATCCGCCAAAACCCGTGCCAGGAAGTTGTACCTCAACATGCTGACGAAAGTTGAATGCTGCATCATGGACGACGAAACATATGTGAAGGCCGACTTCAAACAGATCCCCGGCAACCTGTTTTTCACGGCCAAGGATAAGTTCAGCGTTCCGGAGCATGCCCGCACTAAGAAAATGTCCAAATTTGCGAAGAAATTCCTGGTTTGGCAAGCCATCTTCACGTGCGGGAAGTGGAGTGCACCTTTCGTGACACAGGACACGATGAACGGACAAGTGTACATGAGAGAGTGCCTCCGGAAGCGGTTGCTTCCTCTCCTGAAGGCCCACAACGTCCCAACAATCTTCTGGCCGGATTTGACCTCATGCCACTACTCTAAGGACGTGCTGAAATGTTCAACCCTCCCAACACTCCTGAGCTCTGCCCCATCGAGAAATACTGGGCGATTAAGAAGCAGCACCTTCTTAAACGACCTAAGGTAGTGAAGAGAGTCGAGGAACTGAAGAAAGTATGGGTTTACATGCAAAAACGGTTGATTCACAGGTTGTGCAGAATCTTATGACCGGGGTTAAGGCCAAGGTGTGGGTATTTGCGTATGGACTGTAAATAAAATACGAGTAAAATGGTAAAATGAAGTTTAATAGTTATTTTTCAATCCCTGAAAATTTGATGGCAATCGGATGAAAACTCGAATTTTGCGAATCAATTTTGTGTGTGGCAATTTAATCGTGGACACCCTTTATTTGTCCCCCATTCATCATTTCGGCTCCATCCCATTACCCCGAACGCCACTACCCCGAATGAGCCATTACCCCGAACAGTATGAGATATAGTGCAGTATCTTGTTTTGCGGTAAAAAATGCGTCTCTAATGAAAGCTGGTTCGGCGCGTAAAATTCGTCGGTAAAATGTTCATCATATATTTTCCCTTCTTTTAAATGTCAGCTATTCTTTCGAAATATCCTGTTGGCAACTATCTTCTTCTCCCTATTTCTAAGACAGCCCCTGTTTATCAGTTCATCGGGCAGTTCAAGGGTTCATTCACAAATTTCATAACTCCGAAAATTGCCATTTTTGACACCTACCCACCCCCTCGCGTACCATTTTTTTTTATCAAAATTCTACATATAGTGTATGGGTTGTAACATTTTGGGGACAACCACCCACAACCTTTTATGCCCCCTTCAGCGTTACGAAATTTGTAAATAGGCTTTTAATAAAATAAGGCTTTAATCGACTGAGTGCTTTCCTTGTCAATTCACCATTTTTGTACATGTGCCTCTAATGCCCAGTAGAGTGATGCAAAATTTTCGAAATTTTTGCTCCCCTATGCTTAAACGGTTTAAATTATGGTAAAAAGCATCCTCCCAAAATTTGAAATGATTTGGAAGAAATTTGACTGTGCACACGCCATTGAATTTTATATGGAGATTACTATGGGAAATGCCAACCTTTGTGTTCAGCCCTCTATCTCTTCGTCATATATTTTATGGAAAAGTGACACACTGTTCTCATGTGAAATTTTTCCAGCTAACAACTTTGCCGAAGACCACATTTCGATTGGACGTCTGGAAAAAATTGTTATTCATCATCATAAAGTGGGTTTGCCTTCAGTAAGCTTCACCAACTATTTCGGCAGGCAACAGTGGTGCTCCTGGCGGGAAGAATAGATCAAAGTAATCCAGGCTACTATGTTTCTACAGAAAAAAAAGCAGTGTTGCTTTGAAAGTAATTGGGATGATCATCTCAGCATGGTGTTAGACTTTGGAATCAAGAATAACAAATTATCCTTACGTCCCAACAAAATGTGTTCTTCGGCAAGTTGTAGCTGGGAAGATTTTACATCGGAAGAGTGTGTTCGATTTTTCATATATTATTATGACGAGCAGATAGAGGACTAAACACCAAAGGTTTGGCTTTTCCATAGTAATTTCCATATAAACTTCTAATGGCGTGTGCACAACCAAATTTCTTTCCAAATCACTTCAAATTTTGGGAGAATTGAGTCCTCATCATAATTGACACCGTTTAAGCATAGGGGAGCAAAAACTTTCAAAATTTGCATCAGTCTAATGCCCAGGGATGTCAAGGAAATGTTCAATACATGAGAATCTGCCACCGGAGGAATTCAAAATCCATAAACCTCAATATGGTCTAGCTGAACAGTTGCGTGATTTCCGGTATTTGGATTGTTGGTGGTGTTCATATATCAATTTTGTTTTTGAATAAATATTTTCCATTCTTATGAATATAGGTTGTGTCATAGCATCACGTTGTTACAGTGTTCATTCACGTCATAGCTGCAAACACTTCACCAGAAATTTGCCCTTCTTTCTTGAATAGGCTATTTTTTCAAATTTTCGTTGGATAAGCTTGTCCACTAATATTTCCATATAGAACAGCTTTTTGTAAAGGAATATATCCTGAAGGCATTCAATAAAGTAAATCCTGCTATAACTCTAAATCAGAAATTTTCCCCTTTCTCTTATCTTCTTGTATTTAAATAGATAGGGTAGGTGTACCAGTTATGGCCATAGTGGTTCCCTATTTCGCCATACGGGATTACTTGAATGTTTTCAACATTTTGAAAGATTTTGGTGTGTTGTAGTTAGTAAGATTTAAGATATATCTTGATGTTTTAAACATTCAAAAATATTAAAAATGTGAAAGTCATCGAAATATCCCGTATGGCCAAATAGGGAACCACTATGGCCATAACTGGTACACTTTTCCCCTAGGCCTCTTATGGATTTGCTCACCACTTTTCTGCCATCATTATTTCTTCATTACCTTTGAATAAAAAAAATGTGGTTATCTCTCTCAGAAATTAATGATACTACAAACCAACGACAAGTGTAGAAGTGCTATAATATAACGGTTGGTCTATTAGGTTGGTTTTTAAGCGAGTTCCATAGAACAACATTGCAGCGACTATGTAAGGGTGATCTTCCATTACCATCGTTTACGAAACAAAATCTTCAAGCAGATCTTATGCTAGTAGCCCGAAACCCTCAAAAATGAGAAAAGGAGGTGGGTACCGACGTCCAATAATAAGACTTTACTACTTCCTAATTTTTGTGGCAAATTATAGCTATCGTTTGCATAATTAACTCACCCTTCTTTTTGAAATGGGCTGTTCTTCAGAAGCATTGCAATGTGGTTGTGTGAATCTCACCAAAATTTAGAGGACAAATCCAAACAAAAACTTAGTATGTTAAAACGATTTGCTGAACAACTAGCTGCTTTTTTCTCTTCTATTATTTGAAAAAAATTATTTTTGAGCTAAACTCGTTAATACTCAAGATGGGATTGTACAATTATCTTCCCACTCTCTAACTAGAATAAGTCTCAAAATGTTATGCATGGCGTTCGGGCAGTGACCCATTCGGGGGTGGTGGCGTTCGGGGTAATGGCGTTTGGGGTAGTGGCATTCGGGACAGTGGCGTTCGGGGTAGTGTCAGAGAAGTCACCATTTCATCTATTTAAAAAATAAAGAATGATGTGCTGTAAAATGAATTTCTGTTTTCTACACATACATAGATACCTGTACAGATATCACCTCCTGTTTTTGGGCAGGCACGGTGTGCCAGAAACCGTTATTAACGCCAAAAAAATGTCCAAGAATTTGGCACCTACCATTCGAAAGATATAGTATTCAAGCATCTTCTCCGTGAATTTGAAAATATTTTAACGAGAGAAACGAAAGTTATCGTGATTTGAAGGTTTTGAGATATTTTGGTAGGGATTTCTACATACTTCACAGTTTTCCCCACCAGCGCATCATTATTAATGTGTAAACTAGCCAAATAACCTTCAGCTTTGCATTTTGCATTCAAAACATATGATATTTAAGTATCTTCTCTGAAAATTTGAGATAATTTCTCCGAGAAAATCAGAAGTTACAGTGATTTGTATATATACCATTATTTCTATGAAGTTTAAATAAGGGCTTATTTATATGACTGTGTTATAATAATGTACATAATTTACAAATAGAAATGTATACAGGACTGACACACGACATTCAAAAGCTATAGTTGACTACACATACTAGTTGATCTGCATCTTCGCAGTTGGTTTGAGAATCAAAATTTATCAAAAGACAACATAACTAGAGTACTTTGAAGTTTTGGAAAGCCATATTTTGAATGTTTTCAATTAGCACGTTCAATGTTTTTACCTTAGTAATGGTCCAACAAATTCTTGTCAATATGTAAATCAATGTAATTAGAAATCGTAATTAATCTCCCGCTGCTGCTTCTTTGTTATTACAAGAGCAGCTATACTTGCACAAGCAACCAACGGAAAAGCAGAATATGAGATTTGTTGCCTTTAAATATTAGAAAAACATGACACAAGGTTTATTTCGACAATTCTCGACTGCGTACTATTACTATATATATATATATACTAGAGTGGTTCAAAAAATCGTTTTTGCTCCACACCGCAATAACTAATTACTGAGGCGTCCGATTTAAAACGGTCTTCGGCAAAGTTGTAGCTGATGAATGTATCTCACAGTATTAACGTAGCTCTAATCCCCAAGAGCACATGGGAAAACACTATGACCGATTGAATGAATTGCTTGCTTTTCCCATAGAAACTTTAGAGGACTTGTGCAGTCTCAGTTTTCATCCAAATGAGCTCAAATTTTGGTAGGACACTCAGAATTTGATCTAGAATCGAATGAGCGGTGTGGAGCAAAAACGATTTTTTGAACCACTCTAATATATACGTATCCCCTTTGTTGTCCAAATAAATTCTGAACAATCATATTTAGCCCATTTAGAACAGTCGCGTATTTGAGCTATTACGAATCACTGCCCAGCGAATCGCCGAAAATAAAACAAAACGAAAAATGAACCCCTTTTGCTTATGTTGTAACGAAGCACTGTCTTTCTTGAATGAAAGATACAAGTTCAATTCAAATCTTTTAAGTTAATTTGTGTCGCAATGTTAAAAAGTGTGTTGTGAACATTATTTTAGACGATTGGAGGAAAACAAATCTTAAGGACAGGTCCAAAACTTCAAAATCCAGTTATGTTGTCTTTCGATAAACTTTTATCAAACTAACTTTGAAGATGCTTGACTACTATATTTTTTGAAAACCGAGTGTCAGTCCTATGAACATTTCTATTTGTAAATTATTTACTATCATTCAGCAAAGCCATATAAATAAGCTCTTATTTAAATTTCATAGAAATAATGATGTATATACAAATCACTGTAACTTCTGATTTTCTCGGAGAAATAATCCCAAATTTTCAGAGAAGGTGCTTAGATATCATATGTTTTGAATGCAAAATACAAAGCTGATGGTTACTTGGCTAGTTTACAAATTTATAATGATGCACAGGTGGGGAAAATTGTGAATTATGTAGATATCCCTTCCAAAATAGCTCAAAACCTTCAAATCACGATAACTTTCGTTTCCCTCATTAAAATATTTTCAAATTCACGGAGAAGATGCTTGAATACTATATCTTTCGAATGGTAGGTGCCAAATTCTTGAACATTTTTTTGCGTTAATAACGGTTTCTGGCACACCGTGCCAGGATATCTTCCCTACGTTGTGTCTTTTCACTTTGGACGGGCAACGAATCAACCGCACGAATAACTTTTACACGCAACTGATGTATTACCCCCGAGAGGCAGCGTTCCTACTCGGTGGGGGAAACGAAGCAAACTACAAACTCTTACAGGCGAATGGGTGCGCCTTATATAGCCGCACAGTACGGACGGATTCAACGTTCTATTCAAATATCACGCTTGCTCTCTCAATAGTTTGGCGCGCAGTCAGATTGGCGCCAACTAGAGAAGCAGCGTGCTGACTGGTAGTGGAATATTCCACGGACTTGATCAATGGTGCAAGGTAGTGTTGTCTATATCGTTTGATATAGAAGAGTGCATGGTGACGTCACAATCAATTCTTCTTCTTTTTCCCCTTTTCATCACGCTCAATTGACTGTCCTGTTCTTAGACATTCACTGCTGGAATTGCTTAGATTTTATTTTATATGGAGTTGACATTCATTGCTAGGCCACCTTCAAATCAGCATCTAATAAGCTGAAAATTTCACAGAACACTATTTTTAATGGTAAGGAGGTGATAAGGAAGGTGTTGGATATTGAATTTTCAAACATTTTTAAATTGTGAACTAGGACTAGGACAGCTCTCGACTAATTGCGGTGAATCTTGTCTAAGAGTTAAAAAAAAAAATAAATTTCTGACTTTGGTAACGGACGGGAAGGAGGCAATCCTCTTACCGTTTGGATTCATATTACGGACACTTAAGGCCTCAGTGAAGTATAACTCATCAGAAAGCGTAATCAAAATAAAATCATATCTGCATAATTCCTCCCCGTAATCAAGCCTTCAAACCAATAAACTTTCGAATGGTGGTGAAGATTTCGATTCCACTACATGAATAATTTTAAATAAATAGAAATGTGTAGACATTTCATGATTCTTATTCCGGACACTTCTTACGTTTGCCTCATAATCCGGACACTTCGATTCGTTTGAAAGTCATAAATAGAAAAGTCAAATCATCAATTGAAATGGGCAAACCACTAAAGAGGCATCTAAAGCAGTTTAGCATTATAAATTTTCAAAAGGTATCTATGGATAATATTAACTAAAACGAGCCTCGATAGTAAGAACTTTCGAACGGCAAAAAATTGAAACATTTCATGTGAAATGTTTCCCATACAAAGTAGAGTGTCGGAATAAAAAGCTGTCCGTATAACGAATCAAACCGGTACAATGGTCTAGAACTGTATCACTTACGAATTTGTGCGAAATGCTTAATGCTAACAGTTCTGAAAAAGGACTATTGGTTGGGCTGCTTCGGCGAAGGAAAACGCTTTGGGATCGGTTTGCGGCCAACGACGGTTCATTGCGCGTGTCATACAACGGCTTAAAACTGAATGAATGAATACGATTTTCTTTAAAATTCATATTTATTTTCCATCAATCTTTACATGGTGATTGGTTTCTTATGTGAAAAGATTGATCGGAAAGGTCCTTCAGCTTGGAGCTTAAATTTGTTTTTAAAATATTTGATTGTTGTGGTTTTACTCTAGTTATATGTTTGGCCTTATGGGCTCTGGTAGTTTTTAAAAATTACAATTTGTTATTCTAACTACTATTTACACTAAAAATTTGATAACCTGGGGGAGGGAACGAGGTCCCGGATGATCTACTGGCCAGATTGTTGGCAACGAGCCCTGTATCTCAGTTATTCTCATTCTCGGATGACTGTTGAGGATCATCGAAGGAATTTATTCTGGATCCTTTGGAGTCTCAGATGGTGGGTTTTGGCGCAGCTCTCTCAGATTGGTACAACATATTCAATTACCAGAAGAATGACCAGTTTGTAAACAGCAAGCTTGTTCTTCAGAGCCACGGATTTCGGTTGATCAGTAGATATAGTGCTTCAAGCAAAATGTTGCATTTGGCTCTACCCCATTTGGCATAAAAGCCATTTGGCATTATGCCATTGGGCATAATGCCAGTTGGCATAATGGCCATTCGGCATAATAGTCATTTGGCATAACGGCCATTTGGCATAATTAAACGAAATATAATTCTTTTCTCACATTTCAAAACGTTTATTTTGGTGCCTGTAATATTTGTCTAAGACATGTTAGGTTTACTGGAAGAAGGGGAGAATATTGACCATGATTTTAAGTTTGAAGAAGTAATGTGAAGTACAAGGAAACACATTAAAAAGACTCGTTGTCACGAAGTGTGCATTTGAAGCTGATGACAAAAACATCAGCAATGTAAAGTCACATCAGGTGATGGGGAGGTAACGTGTAGATGGAGTTCTAAGCATATAGGATAATTGATTTCAGTATAGCATTATTAGAAAAAGTTTCAAGTTAGAGTGTGTTGAGACGCAAACACCGAACCGGATCGTTGCGTACTTGATCAAATGAAAGAATGGGCTTGACTCCCATAAGTGAATTTCATGAGCGGCTAGGATTTTTTTTTTGAATTTCACGTGTGCGTTTATATCTAGAGGATAAGTGGCAGAACCTGCAAAATAGTGCAGCTGTATTATTCCAATTTTACAGAAATGAAAATTACGCGTTGGTGCAGAGCCATTCATACAGATATAGATTTCACCTTCTTCCAAACATGAGCTGTTCTTTTTGAGTTTGCATTTTAGCTTAATCTTATCTTTTATACCGTGCTGCTTCGAATTTATAGATGCTTTGAAAGCCGGGCAATAGCTTGTTTCTAGGTGTTTTTTGGACCTAATTCCGACATTCTTCGTAAGCGGTATCAATGGAGTAGTGGTAAGCGTTATTGCTTCTCACCCCAGTCGGTCGGGTATCAATTTTCGTCAGACTCCCTGATCGCGTCTTCTTTCGAAAGGAAGAAAAAATTTTGATCTCAGCCCATTTGCTGATGGGTTCGTTGTCTAAGGCCCCAGGTGTGTATGGCTGTCTCCCTTGGCTTCAGTATTTGGATGGCTTCGATCCTAGATTCAGCCGACATTTAACAAACAACTGGCCCAGAGCAATAAGAAGAAATGTTTTTACGCCTGAACTCCGTAATTGCAACTTCTTCTACATTATCCATGCATAAATGTAGCGGTAAAAAATATACTTGGGTGAACTAAGGCCGGTGTGCAAGATTTGAAGCGTCCGGGTAATTCGAAACCAACACGATATCAAGGCAATCCGATGTAATAAACTTCGATCTTGGCGTGCCTATGATTCGTTATGCTGCCATCTAAAAAGAACAGTTTATGTTTGAAAGAAGGTATAATTTCTAATAGAGTAATTCGCCAATTGTTGAATGCCTAAAGGCTCGCGGATTGTAGAACACGTCATTAGGAATACACGTACTGTTAGAAAATAGGCGAGATTTTCAACCGTTCATCCATGGGTTTAATTGCCCTACTGAATTAGGGGAAAAGCACCAATTTTCGACCCCATTCATACGATTTTGGCCTACTTTGTATGGAAATCCAAAATTGGCACAGAATTTCTGTAGGTCAAAAATTAGTTCTTTTCTCCTGTTAAACAGCATCAACTGATTTTTGTAGCATTTAAGACAAAGCATTTCTCTTAAGGCGGCATCCATTTATTACGTAACGCTAAAATTGGAAATTTTTGACTCCCTCCCCCCCGTCCGTAACGCTTTTTGTATGAAAAATTTATAATTTTGTATGAGCCGTAACGCTTAAGCCTACTCCCCCCCTCCCCCTAGAGCGTTACGTAATTTGTGGATGCCGCCTAATATTGTCCTTCTTTGTATGTATTTGGATTCTAAGCCCCCAGAAATAAAAAAATAAAACAATATTTTTAGAGGCAAAGCTAAACGGATTCATATAAATGCGTTTCCAGCTGCGATAAAATTGTGACATCCAAGCCACGGTCAAAAATCGAACTATAGCGTTATCACAAATAAAAAAAGACAAACGTTCAGAGAACATTACAAGATTGATTAAAGCGAGTTCACTGTATATTGCCAATTTTATACTCCTCATATTACTCGTTCATGAAGCGATATGAATAAGTACTCACATCTAGTGTGACTTGGAAGGCAACTTGAAAGTGTTACTTGGAAGGTACTCGGAAGTGATTCAATTCTATTGTCTAGAGTTGAAGATGACACATTGGATTTATCGAGTCCAAATTTGAGATTTTTTGTGGAAATGTATTCTTCAAATTATGCCAAATGGCCGTTATGCCAAATGGCCATTATGCCAATTGGCCATTATGCCAAATGACGTTATGCCAAACGGCATTATGCCAAATGGGGTAGAGCCGTTGCATTTGGTGACCGTTTTGTCAACCTGTTGTCTGAAGAGAAGCTTGGTGTCTAACATTAAACCAAAGTAGTCAGCCACATCAGACCATTCCACCGTTAATCCACCGAGGGTGATTTAACAATCCTCAGCCGGAACAAGTCTGGGGGATTGGGAATAGAGGAAGAGGATGACCTGGGTCTTCGTCGCGTTGATACAGATCTTCCAGCTGTTCAAGTAATCTGACAAGGCATTCTGGAGTCGAGATGTTAATGCTCTCGTGCATCTACGAGTCGTCAACAGCACTGAGGTGTCGTCAGTGAACAGCGATAAAGAGCCGCCTTCAGGGAACTGAGGCATGTCCGAGGTGAACAGGTTGTATAGTAGGGGACCTAACATACTTCCCTGCGGAACACCTGCGGGGATGTTGAGAGGGTCTGAATTGGCTCCATTGAGGGAAACCGTTAATGTCCTGCCAGAAAGATAATTTTTGATGATTGTATGGAAGATTGTATCGGTGCGGCATGAACAGTGTACATCAAGCCATCATGCCAAACGTTGTCGAATGCTTTTCTAATTTCGAGTAACGCCATGTAGAGGATAGGTGAGGCACATTGGTCCAGTTTTGAAAATCATGGCACAAATTGCGCATTCTAAATATTTCACTAATCTAACACGGTTTGATTGATGGAAGACACTTTTTCGAACATTATCGACGTCAGAACCTATCGCAGCGCTAACATCGATTCGGACCACTACCTTGTGATGACAGTAATTCTGGAATAAAAGCGCCGCCTGCAAGAGTTGGAGTGCGAAGAGATGGAGCAGGTGTATCGTTTCCAAGATACGCGCAGGTTCTACAAGAAACTCAATGCAGTCATAAAGGCTTTGTTCCGCAAGCCGAAATGTGCCAGCATAGGGATGGAGGTATCTTGACGGACAAACGTGAGGTGATTGAAAGGTGGAAGCTGCCCTACGATGAACACTGAACACCTGAATGGCGCAGAGGCGGAAGACCAAGGCTGCAGGAAGAATGGCTTCATCAGGACGGCGGATGAGGGAGACGTACCAACTCTCACAATAGGTGGAGCTAAGGATGCTATCAAACAGGTCAAGAACAACAAAGTAGCTGGAAAGAGTGGTATTGGAGCGGAAACTTATTAAAATTAGCCCAGACAGGTGGCTATTTGTCTGCAGCGGTTGATAGCCAGAATCTGGGATACAAAACAGCTCCCGGAGAAGTGGAAGGAGGAAGTAATATACCACAGTATACTATCGAGTGATCACCATTCTTAACGTAGCCTATAAAATTCTTTCCCAGACGTACCACCGTCTATCACCGCTAGCAAGCAGATTTGTGGGAAGTTATCACGCTGGTTTCGTGGACGGGACATCGACAACAGACCAAATCTTTATGTTGCGGCAGATCCTCTAAAAGTGTCACGGTTACCAAGTTCATACGTATCACCTATTCATCGATTTCAAAGCAGTCTATGATACCATCGACCACGAAGTGCTATGGAAAATTATGGACGAGAATTGTATTTCCAGGAAACTGACTAGACTGATCAAGGCAACGATGGATAGCCTACAGTGCTGTGTGTAGATATCGGGTGCGTTATCGAACCCGTCTAAAACACGCAAAGGACTTCGACAAGGCGATGGTCTTTCTTGCTTCCTGTACAATATTGCGCTTAAAGGTGTTATGGTACGGGTGGGCTTCAAAATGCAGATCACGATCTTCAATAAATCCAGCCAATTCTTCTGTTTCGCTGATGACGTAAACATTGTCGGAAGAACGTTCCAGGTGGTTGCTGAGCATTATACAAGGCTGAAACGTGAAGTAGAACGGGTTGGATTGAAGGTAAGTCGAAGACGAAATATCTGCTGGCTGAAGGAACCGAGCGCGATAGAGCTCGCGCATTGGTAGATGTGTGATGATTGACGGAGATGAGTCCGAGGTGGTGGACGAATTTGTCTACCTCGGATCATTGGTAACGTCGGATAACAACTGCAACAGCGAATTTCGATGACGTATCATTGCCGCAAGTCGTGCTTACTATGGACTTCACAAAACTTTGCGGTCTGAAAAACTTCACTTCCGTACTAAGTGTACTATGACGCTGATAATACCAGTAGTCCTGTAAGGACCGATTTCTTCACCTTCGCTTAAGCCGTAAACTACGTTTACCCATACGATTAAACCAGGTTTCAGGCCTAAGCAGTGGTGAAGAAACCGCCAATAAAGGCACACAATGCTCGAAGAGGACCTGCATGCGCTAGGAGTTTTTGAACGACGTGTGCTTAGGACGATCTTTGGCGGAGTATGTGGGAGCGGCGTATGGAGGAGAAGAATAAACCACGAGCTTACGCAACTCTACGGTGAATCCAGTATCCAGAAAGTCGCCAAAGCTGGAAGGGTACGATGGAGAGACACGTTGTGAGAATGCCGGACAACAATCCCGTAAAAAATGGTGTTCACCTCGAATCCAGCCGGTAAAAGACGAAGGGGAGCACAACGAACTAGATGATTTGACCAAGTGGAGCAGGATCTTGGAAGTGTGGGGTGATCGAGAAACTGGAGGTTAGCAGACATAGATCGAGTTAGTTGGCGTAACATTGTAGCGCACATGTCTTGAAGGACGTAACGTCATCAAGAGTAAAAGTAAGTACTGCTTAACAAAATATGCCGAAGACACCAACCATCTGGCTAATCAGGATCACTAGTTCCACCAAGCGGATAAATTCCCAATTACGTTTGTTATTGCCAGATAGACCTTGATCTGCTAATAGCTTTACTGAAGGCACCAACCTTCTAGCTTATCAGAATCTCGAGATATAAAAAATTGAAAAAGATTTGTTACTAGTGCCACCTACCGAATAAAGTTCCAATTAGTTGTGTGACTACCAGATGGCCCCTGATTTGCTGAACATCTTTGCCGAAGGCACCAACTTCTTGCTTATCAGGGTCTTGAGACATCCGTTGAATGGATGATTTGGTCGATTTAGATAGCCAATCCGGATCCACTTGGAACATATTCTAAAGTTTTTCGGATCATGAACTACCGTAAAAATTTTACTCCAAAAAAAAACACAATAATATCAATAAAAACTCTTTACGAAATTCGTACAATATTACCTTATAAAACTTGCCAGGGATTTCACTGAAACAATTTTATAATAAGATGCAAAGCATCTCGCAAAAAGTTCAACAAAGATGTGAAGGAATGAAGGAATGAAGGAATGAAGGAATGAAGGAATGAAGGAATGAAGGAATGAAGGAATGAAGGAATGAAGGAATGAAGGAATGAAGGAATGGAGGAATGAAGGAATGAAAGAATAAAGGAATGAAGGAATGAAGGAATAAAGGAATGAAGGAATGGAGGAATGAAAGAATGAAGGAATGATGGAATGAAGGAATGAAGGAATGAAAGAATGAAGGAATGAAGGAATGAAGGAATGAAGGAATGAAGGAATGAAGGAATGAAGGAATGAAGGAATGAAGGAATGAAGGAATGAAGGAATGAAGGAATGAAGGAATGAAGGAATGAAGGAATGAAGGAATGAAGGAATGAAGGAATGAAAGAATGAAGGAATGAAGGAATGAAGGAATGGAGGAATGAAAGAATGAAGGAATGATGGAATGAAGGAATGAAGGAATGAAGGAATGAAGGAATGAAGGAATGAAGGAATGAAGGAATGAAGGAATTTTCTCAATATACCTTTCAAAACTCTACAACATTACTTTGAAGATAGATATTCAAATTAAAAAATAATGTTTAACTTTTGCGTTTCCTTTTTGTGATGCAAAAATAAATCCATTCTGCCCTTCGCATGTCCGATTACATGTTTTCTATCAATTTACAATCAAAAGGATTTCCTTTTATCTTCCAAATGATTCTCTGCTCCTTCACCTTCAAAACCGGTTGGAAAAACTATCCGAATCCACAAAGAAAAAAGCATCATTGAAGAGCTTTCTTCCGTTTAGTTTCGTTTGGAGAGGTTCACCTTGGGCCCTGAGGCGGGTTCGCGATAGTGCCGTGCCAAGTGCTGTGTTATTTTTCTGTTCGTTAATCTTTCCTTTATTCATTTCAGTTTTTTTCTGTGTGCCTATTGCCTGGTCGGTTGTTTGGCGCACAAAACTCGAACGTTTCTGATGTCGCATAGTTGGGCTGCCCGCGTAATCTGAGGGTAGGTTTTTTTCGTCAAGTTCTTTGCACTAAGTGAGGGCAGATTCCGAATGGCAAATTGATTTACATTTGCATAAATTTTCATTTCCAACATCCTTCTGGACGAGCTGCCAACTGTGACATCGATTCGAAACGGGGTTATATCTGTGTGAACCCAAACCGAGGCATTTTTTTTGTTTCATTGGAACTTTTTGTGGGCCTTTCAGCTGGGATGCAGTCATCAAAACGATTTGAAATTTACAGTAGGACAAGTTCGGTTCTGTTTGGTACTCGGTTAGTTGGACCACTAAAATTTGAATGTTTGTCGAAAGCGCATCACTGGATGCCGTGCTGCAGGGCAATAACGGAAAATTATGACTAGGATCACTCTATTTCAAGGGTTTTGTCGAGAGATAGTTCTGTGCTGGTCGAGCGGAATAAAAGTCCCATCCTCTCGAGAGGTTGTTTTGAATGGTTCATAAAGCTTCGGTATCGCAGTTTGAAAGTTCAGTAGCAGGTATGAGCAAATTGAAATTAATTTTGATCTGGCACGATAAACATTTTCGGTGCATAATTGTTCAACTTGTACCTTTATTGACTCATTCCTCTTTGCAAATGCAATGTAAGTCTATCAGCAGCCATTCTCTATACGTATGAAACAGAAATTGTGCAAATATGAACGAACAATAACACAGCGTAACAAAAATGACACTTTCGCGTGTCTCAAGGATCAAATTATGTGTCTCTGGTAGATTTAGGTTAACTGAATCTGATGCCGTTCTCAGAAATGTTCCAGCACGTCACAATTTTTAGCTACAGGTCGCCAAAGTTGTATAAAACACTGGTTTAATTGATGTTTACATGAAATTTAAAGTATGATTTATCAAACTTTTTTGTGATATAATCTACCAAACATGCTAAATAGGACTTTAACTTTCAATTTAGATACAAATCAGTTGAAATTTTACGATAAAATTTGGGTTAAATCGAATTTTTTCAACATGTTTTCAGTCTTCATATAAAATTCTTCGTTTCTCTTACATGGCATAATACAATACTTTTCTGAACCACCAACAAATAACATTTTACCATCGAAAATATTATGAACTTCGTTGATAATTATTGTTCTATAGGGTAACTCGGTGTAATACGCCCTACCGGGGCAATACGCCCCTCTGAAGTTTCACGGGGTTGAGGCTTCTTTTACACGTAAATATGATTACATTTCTTAACTATTCGCGAATAAATGATGTTGCGCATATATGTTCTTTGAGAAGTATAAACAATCAATAGAAATTCTAAAAATATCGAAAATCAGGTTTTCGGCGTAAAATTATGCGTTCGATAAGCAAGCCATGCCGCTAATGAAGCCCTTCCTTTACTATTGTACTTATTGCAAAAACTTTTACCGGAAGACGACTGCTAATGGACCCCTTTAAGCTTAGCAAGAGGTGGAATTCTCCTTGGAAACATTTCTACAACGCTGGAGACCTTTTTTCTATGGGAGGGGCATATTGCCCGGGTTGTTTTGAAATGTAAACATTGGGACGGTTTACAAAAAAACATCTAGTACACTTTTTAGAAGCAACCTGGAAAGAGAAAGTTGCATGCAGAGCATGACCAACTAAATGAGCAACACATTGACATAAAGAACTTTAGGAGTGATGCATTTGATACTGCGATAGAGCAGTTTTTCCTTAAGGGGGGGCGTATTACACCTTTTTACCTTACATAAAGTTTGAGTTCTGTGACAAATTGAGCAAACAAATTGCCGTACAAGTTGGAAAACTTGCATGCAAGTTGTCTGAAACAGTCAAATTTAGCATTTTCAACAGTCAATATCTCAAAAACTAGACGTGCCATGATATTTCTGTAAACGGCAATGGACTCAGCAACCCTTAATTTAGTAAATAGCGGTATTTTGGTTCTTGAGACAAAACCGTGTTCCGCAGTGTAACTATTCTCTGGAACAAACGAGGTTTTCGAAGCCTCTATTAGTTTTTGAATCGAAGCATGCTGATGTTTTGGTTTTGGCATAGCCTGCTGCAATTCCTGAATCCAGCATCCCAGCCCAAAATGCATAACTTCATGATCCGTAGCTCGGCATAGTTTAGCTCGGTAGTCATCATCATTTCCCAGAGGGGAAAACTTTTCCACAAATAGTGTGTCATCGATGCCACTCGACTGAAACGATGCAACCACTTGGCTGAAACTTTCCAAAGCCTCACCGGAAAAATGTCAACTTGGTTCCCACATCCTGCATCCTTTCAACGTTCGCATCGTACCAAAGCCGGCCCGGAATCGATTTGTCCTCCCTTGTCTCCGCTTACGCTCTCTATAGCTTCAATTTGTGCTTTCATATCTCAAAATTTCTCATTATCGTCCCAGGCGACCCTGTCTTGCCGTCAAAACATGTGACTCGTAGCCAAATATGGCCCAGATGCCGGAGATCGGATGCTGATGTGTTCAATCTATCACTCCGTCATCACACTTGACGGGGAGCTGATAGAAGGGAGCAACTTCAAACTAATCTTTTGCCTTTAATCTCCCTCATTGACACATAAAAGTGCGAAAGAGACGTTTGAGTTACTGCAGCAGCTCTCGTGACCCCACGCCAATAATCAAACGGAGAACCCTTCGCCATGGGAAATACGATGAACACGATAGAAGGTGTAGACAGACTTGTATGGAGGAAGCAGTTGAATGAAGATCAAATTTCTCTGATACTTGCACAGTCGGTTGATTTTTCCTCCAGGCCACATCCGGTGGTTTCCTCCTCCTAGCTATGTCCTTTGTTTGTTCGCATCTGACTGACTGGTTGGGAGCTTGCCGCAGCGAATGGGGGAGGTTGCCTGTCATTAAGAAGCCAATAAAATCGTTGTTTCCTACTACATCGTCGCTTTCACTCTCTGGCCCATTCAGTGAGGTTCTGTGATCAACCAAGCCCGGCTTTGGCTTCGCCGTTATAACACACCATATGACGATGGGAGAAAGGTAAATGGTGCAATGGAATCACGGTCTTAGTAGGCATTTTTTTTTTGAAATTTCTTATTTCAAGCTTAACATTAATTTCTTACATTTAGATGGCAAAAGTATCATCCTTATTTGATAAAACCAAAATAGCTTGCTTGCTGGTATTACAACAGCTAGTCCATATTGGTACAACATGGACATGGTCGGTCAGAAAATTTGTTGCAAGATCAAAAGCTTGTTCCTAAAAACAAAGCTTTAATTTTTGTTAATAGGTGGATACAGATATTTTTTATATTTATTTTCGGTTGAATGTCCTCAATCTGATTTTTGAAAGTTAAATTTTTATCTAGCATGATCCCTAGATACTGAACTTCAAGTGACCAATTTATTGGAACCCCTCTCATCGTGACAACATGTCTATTTGAAGGGTTCAAATAAAGAGCTTTTGGTTTATGTGGGAATATTATTAGTTGAGTTTTGGAAGCATTAGGAGAAATCTTCCATTTTTGCAAGTATGAAAAAAAATGTCCAATTTTTTTTAAATCTTCTACAGATGACACACAGGCTTCGTCCTTAGGCGGAGAGGCCTGTGTCATCCACAAACAAGGATTTATGACATTCCTGAGGTAACTCAGGTAAGTCAGATGTGAAAATTATGTATAATATTGGTCCCAAAATGCTGCCTTGAGGAACACCAGCTCTTACAGGAATTCTTTCAAATCTGGAGTTTCGATAATTAACCTGAAGTGTCCGATTTGACAGACAACTTTGAATTATTCTAATAATGTATGTTGAAAAATTAAAGTTTTTAAATTTAACGATCAATCCTTCATGCCAAACACTGTCGAATTCTTTTTCTATGTCTAGAAGAGCAAGACCAGTAGAATAGCCTTCAGATTTGTTGGAACGGATCAAATTTGTTACACGTAAAAGTTGATGAGTGGTCGAATGTCCATGGCGGAATCCGAACTGTTCATTGGCAGAAAATGAATTTTCGTTGATGTGGACCATCATTCTGTCCAAAATGACCTTTTCAAAAAGTTTACTAATGGAGGACAGCAAGCTGATTGGCCGATAGCTAAAAGCTTCTACAGGGTTTTCGTCCGGTTTTAGAATTGGTACAACCTTTGCATTTTTCCATTTGTCAGGAAAATATGCTAATTGAAAACATTTGTTAAATATATCAACTAAGAATGATAAGCTACTTTCCGGAAGTTTCTTAATAAGGATGTAGAAAATTCCATCATCGCCAGGAGCTTTCATACTTTTGAATTTTTTAATAATGGTTCTCACTTCTTCCAAATCAGTCTCCCAGGAATTTTCGAACACGTTCTTTTGATTGAGAATATTTCCAAAGTCCTGAGTAACTTGATTTTCTATTGGACTAGTAAGTCCTAAATTTAAATCGTGCGCGCTTTCAAACTGCATAGCAAGTTTTTGAGTTTTCCGCAATTGGTTAGTAATAATTTGGCATATGACAATCACAAGTTTCCACGCTTCAATCCATATTCTATTGATCTGATTTCGACGACCGACCAGGTAAGACGCCGGATGCAATTTTCGAATTATTTAAATTATTCCTCATGTGTCATCTTTCGGATATCTGGACCGTGAAAGTATTGACCGGTGGTGACGCATCATATCGGGTTCGGCAGAAAAACGCGTTTTTTAGGGAATAAAGTGATTTTCTTTTATTTACACCGCGAGTGTCTAGATGGTGGTCCCTATAAGTGACATACCCAAGCATGTGTTAGTGGTGGTGGTGATGGTATCGTGTGGCATCACGGCAAGAGAAGATGGATGCCGGGTGAAACATTTCATTACTTCAGAGGCAGCCATCGCACCACTACTACTTCGAAGCTGTTCATCCGTTGAATTCCGTTCATCGTCTCAGATGTGGTTGTGATGATATGAGAATGAAGAGAAGTGAGAGGATGGGATAAAGTGATGGATCGGTGTAAAAAAGTGTTTATTATATTCAACGATGAGCTTATCCGATAGATTTTGCCCACGGTTTCGCGCGTGTTTTCGTCGCCGGAGATTTTTTTTCCTGTTTTGGAGCGTCTTGCTAGGTAGTTCTTCGTGAAGCCCAAGCAGGACGGTTCAATTTTGCGTCGTCAGATAGGTTTTGCTCACGGTTTCGTGCGTGGTTTCGTCGCCGATTTTTTTTTTCTGATTCGGAGCGTCTTGCTGGGTAGGTATTTGGGAAGGCACAAGCAAGACGGTTTGTTTTCGGGACGCCAAGAAGTTTTGCTGTCAGTGTCAGTTTTGTGTTCAGTCGAGGATTACCAACTGGTGAGTCCGTTTCATGCTTGTGATAACACATTTTTTTTTCTTGAAAGCGTAATTTTTAAGTAATAATAAAACAAACTTTGTATGGTTCGCCACTATAAGTGTCGGCATTATTCTTTTTTCTTATACAATTTCAATATACGTATATTTTTCGCATTTTGACATTAATAAAAATTATCTTTGAATTGTTCGACATTGTGAATGTTGACTTATTTTTTAAAACTTCTACCATATCGAGACAAAATGCACAGTATTACTCATATGTAATTTTCAAACAAACTATGTATAGTTCGTCACTACAAGTGTCGGCATTATTCCTGTTTCATATAATTTAAAATATATACATGTAATTTTCAGTTTTCGTCATTAATAAAAACATCTTTTGAATTGTTCGACATTATAGATGTTGACGTATTTTTTGAAAGCTTCTACCAAAAACTTCTCGAGACAAAAATACAAAACTAGCTTTAAATATAAGTAGTATATTTCCCCCTTGTCCATGGATCGCATCATCGACCAGAGGTGACTCTCAGATCTTTTCCTTCCTCACTAATAAACACCCTTCCCGTGGTGATTGTGGAGATGCAGAGGTATTCTCGGTCTCTAGAAGCAACAGTCATTACACCCTAACATTCCTTCCCCATCCCAACTGACTGTAAGGACTTGGCCAGCGCCGTTATTGATCAATAATATTAGATCTGCTAAAATTGCACTTCGAGAGTAAGCGGAAACTCCCATCCCTTATTCATTTGGATCGTAGTGCAATTCTTACCAGTTCCGATCAATCACGGAGTAGCAACCATTGACATGTACAGTCAGTCTATGCTATGCTATGCTATGCTTTTGGTTAGTAATAATTTGTTTTCCTCTTTCAATGTCGGTATTGGTTTCTGAGGTTTTTTGAAAATTTTAGATCATTTCCTAAAGGGCTTAGAGTCAGGGTCCAATTGATAATTTTTTTTTATTTTTGTTTGTTTCTTAATTGTGAAAATCGTTTTTTAATTTCTTTCTGTAGATTTTGCCATGTAATTTTCAGTTTAACAACTACCGAAAAGCTAAACATTACATATACTTTGCAATTGGATTAAATGGACAAATAGATGTGAAGTTTTGCGAAAAAGTTACACGTCTTCTCAGTGAGAATCGAACTCACGACTCCCTGATCTCTAGTTAGGGCGCGTTACCCCTACGCCATGAGAGGACTCATGGACGCAGAAGTTAACCTGAATTCGATATCAGCTAAAAAATAAACACAACGCTTCCTATTGATATCCAACGCCTAGCCCGAGAGCGCATTATTTTTTCGGTATTGAAATAGCACACAACACCAGCCAGCAACTGTGATACCGTCGTTGGGGGTGACAATGGGTCAAAAAGGGATATGTGCGATTTATTTTTTGAATAACTATCGCAATTTATCTCCAATAAACTTCAAATTTGGTGTATTTGTACTTTGATGGTACATTAACAACTGTTCAAAAAATTAATGATAAATATTTATTCACAGCGGCACCACAAGTGAATGAAAAATGACCCAATCTCACCCCATAGAGGGGGTGACATTGGGTCACTGTAATTGAAATAACTTGTTTTTGGGAATATGATTTCAACACCATTCACTACTGAAAAATATTGACAAAAAACGATGCAAATAAGTCAAAAAGATATCTAAGATGTTTCACAAGTATGATAAACCCACTTAAAAGAAAGATTATACTGAAAATTCAAGAGCTATGAGAAAAAATATGGAAACCCAACATTTATCGTCAAGTGTACATAAATTTTCTTGGTTTTTCCCTCAAATTGTCTTCAAAGTCTCATCCCCATTGCTATAAAGCCCATTCAGTTTCCCCAAAGGTGTACTGAAACAGTGACTATTTTAAACCTTCGCAAATAGTTAAATTTCGGTGCGACATTCCACGATCAATAAATTTCAGGCAGAAGTTGACGTCATAATCCCAGTATTTCAGCGATCCAACTCATTTGTACTTCCGTGAGATGTTTCTATAATATGAAAACAGTGATAAATAATCAAATTTAGAAAAAGCACCCTTTTGATAAAAATTTATGATGTTGCTGCTCACGAAACACAGTTGCTGGTTTGAGAAGTTGTCAAAATGCGTTGTATTGTTATTCAATGCACGGAATACTCAAGTAGACTTGTTTGATGTTTCAGAGATGCTGTATATAGAAAGAATAAACACATCTTAATGAAAAAAGAGAACACCCGGCACCGTAAAATGTCAAAAAAGTGGACTTGGAATTCCATTTACTATCGTTCTTACTTGACCCAATCTCACCCCCATTTTCAATGTTTTAGACATCGTACCGAAAAAAATGATTTTCTGTGGGAAAATCAAACAGATTCCGGAAAATACCTGTGATGTGTAATAAAAAGACTTTCAACATTCTACTAATACAACGATAGAGGCTAGAGTACATGCGTGATACTTTGTACAGGAGAAATATAATGTTGTAAATTTTATCTAGTTTCAACATGCAAGTTTATTGATGTAATACACAAAAACTACTATTTCTAAAAATGTATTTTGTTATGAATTATGTGTAATAATATGTTCCCTAACATATGAAATATTAATTTTAGTAATATCAGCGTTATTAGCTGAAATATTTCACAAAACATATTTTTCCGTTTTGACCCAATCTCACCCCCTAGACCCATTGTCACCCCCATCGACGGTATTTGATTTTCTTAGTTGAAAAACCATGTTTTTGGGTAGTGTTTACTGAATAACTAAGTCAACACAACTTTTTAGAAGATTGTATTGTATGAACAGTCTAGAGACAACTAAATTTGCTTCAAAACTATGTAAAAAGATTTGGAATCGGTTGAGAGTTCATGAAGTTATGGTCAAACAAAGACGATTTTAAAATGAGGAAAAAATTGGAGAAAACTATAACTAGCAAATGAGCATGCTAGATCCGCAATAGACTCAGCCAATCATTTGGTCGAATTTTAGATTTGGATCCCTCTAAGGGTTTAGGTCCCAATGTAATGAAATTACACCGCCGTTTAACAAGCATTGTGTCGAAACGCTTGCCTTACCCGTATCTGCAATCGATCATTGATGAATCGCGTTTCTCCTGCTTGTGGGTCGAACATTAGTGCTTTTCCCTTACTTCTTCCATGAGGCCTTGAATCAAATCGTTTTGCCAGTCATTCCGGAGGTGCAGCATGGTTTTGTCAACAACAGATCTACAACGACGAATCTATCACTGTTAAAACCAAAATGGAAAAAATCGTCGAGTTGATGCTCGTATATTTCGATTTTGCAAGGGCTTTCGATAGAGTACCTCACGGACTACTTATTGCAAAGCTATGAAAATGGGCCTCCTGGAGTGGGCAACATCTTCGTTACGCTCATATTTGAATATAGGCTGGGCTTTCGTCAGAATTAATGATTTTAAGTCATGTATCTATGACAAAAGGACGAAAGACAAAAGGTCAAAAGGACAGAAAGTTGAAAAACAAAAATTAAAGGACCAAATGTCGAAAAAAAAATTTAGAGGAAAGAAAAATTACTCACCAAGTAACTTATTTTCGACCTATTGTCTTTTCGACCTTTTGTCCTTTCGACGTTTTCATTTTCGACCTTTTGTCCATAAACCCCGTATCGACTGTTGTATTATACAACGCTCACGTTTCCCGATGCAACAAAATTTCGAAATGGCATCTCAAACACTCAAACGTGTCAGTTCTATAAAGGATCTTGGAGTGCTTGTCGATGATTGTACGATATTTCCCAGAAACCAATTCCCCAGAAACAAAAATTGAAGATTCTAAGACTGCTAAAATCCAGGTACATGGACACCGATAGAATAGAGCTCCAATTTTTGACCTATCATTAGGCTTCGAGACATCCATTCGATTTTGGGCCTACTTTGAATCAAAATCCGACCATTGGAACAAATTTTGTAGGTTCAAAAAATAAAGATTTTCCCCTACAACAGCATTTAACTAGAATTAATACAAGACAATAATAATGTTCCTATTACGATGGTCCTATATAAAAAATAATGACTTGAAAAAATCTCAAGTTAGTTACACCCCAAATTGGTTCATTTGGATCCCCAGAAGCTACTCTGGAAATAAGAATGGAATCCGTCAACTCAAACTCGTTCAGCCCCTTCTTAGGGTTGATGGATTCTACTCAAATTTTCACAGTAGCTTCTTGAACCTCCAAAAGCTAAACACATTTTAGGATGTAACTTAAGATTTACAGATTACATCAATTTGTTTTGAAAATATAACACTAGAACAAATCACTTTTTTGAAAATACAATCAGAAAGAACAGCCATTTTCAATAGGAGGCAGAATAATCTATGAAGCAATAGAGTACATAATTTTGTCATCCAGTTACATCTAAGGCCCTGAGATGATTTGCCTCGTTCCATAAATGCCATATAAGGCTTCCATAATAAATTCTACTTATTCTTCAAAGACAAATATTAAATATAAATGCAATTCTCAAAGCATTTCAAGAAGAAGAACAGTCTATATAAGATATTCGCAGGCTAAATGTTGTGTACTACCTTCAACAGATATCTAGTACATATATATTCCATGGTACAAGTATTCAAGAAAATGATTCCATGGTTAACTTGATTGATGACAATTATCAGTATGAAACTCATTTCAAGAATATTGTATCATATTACGTATATCACCAGTGTGTTATAAGTATAAAACTAGTTTGAAACTAAAATCGAAACGAACTGCTTAACGCAAAGCTGACTAAGAATTACAAGACATTACATTACATTCAAGGGATCGTATAAATCTAGACTAAAAATGAGGCAAAAGACGCAAACACTCAACTTTTAAACGGCATTTTTGTACTAAACTACATTTTTTTTGGCTTGGAGTCCATAATAATAAGTTTGCGAACTAATAAAGGGCGAACACGAAATTATTGCGACACATTCAACAGGACATAACCTCTCTACCATTGGGTAGAAATCAACCAAATTGTGCACACTTTCTCATTGATGTGTATTGTTTGCATGCTGTCAAACTCGAAGTCGTGTTTTTCAATTCAACGAAAATGAAGGTGAACCAACGCGAGTCGAGAGAACAAATTATTTCCAAACACCTGGAATTTCCTGACCGGTCGCACCGACAGTTGGGAAAATGTTGAACATTCACCATTCAACCGTCTCCAGAGTGTTGAAGCGGTTCCAAGAGCGGTTGACGTTGGACCACGACAAAGTAGCTGGAAGAAAACTGGGACCGGAGAACAAAAAGACGGAGGGAAAGGTGAAGTGGATGTTTAAAGCAAATCCCAACGTCTCAAGCCGTGATTTGGCTAAAAAGATCGGCAAGTCGCAGAGCTACGTCCAGAATGCAAAGAAGAGAGCTGGACTACATACATACAAGGTACAGAACTTCCCAAACCACGATGAGCGGCAACAATCGACGGCTAAAACTTGGGCACGGAAGCTCTAGGAGAAGATGCTGACAAAATATGGCTGCTGTGTGATGGACGACGAAACGTATATAAAAGCCGAATTTAAGCAAATTCCGCGGTTGGAGCTTTTCACCGGCAAGAGCAAGTTCGATGTGGACGACAAATTTAAGAAGAAGAAAATGTCGAAGTTCGCCTCTAAATATCTCATTTGGCAGGCCATCTGCTCTTGCGGACTGAGAAGTGAGCCTTTCGTGACAAAGGGCACAGTAAATGGCGAGATCTACAAATCCGAGTGCCTCGAGAAGCGCCTTTTGCCGTTCTTGCAGCAGCACGAAGCTCCGCTATTTTTGCCAGATTTGGAGAATGTCGATCTGGGGTTTGACTTTCTGTGGAATGTCTTACAACCATTGTTGATAGCATAATGAACTTTTATGAGCATATTGCTACTACGGCGAAAGCGTTTTCCTTACTAGAATTTGTTTGAAGGATCACAAAATCGTTCCATGATGTTTATGCGAAATCCTCCAAATTCGGAACAACTGACCGTGATTGGCGGTACTCTTTGTAGTCTCACTTGAATAAAAGAGCCTGGGCTAGAGGTTGCTTTGATTTGATGTTTTGGATTTTTTTTTTCTAAAGTTTTGAACTGAAGCTCATTTCGATGCAATTATCAACATTAGCCATTTCACCCTTGGAAGAATGCGCGCATCCTGGAAAAACGTCCTTGCTTCCATTTTTTCCGTTTAGTGACAATTTTGAAAACCACTTTTTTGAAAGGAACTTGTGAATTCAGAGATTCACCCTTCTTTTTGTTCTTAGTTGCAATCATGTTTAGTGAATAAACGAAAGAAGGAGAAAACTTCTAAGAGTTTTTTTTTCTAAAACGTGTTGTACAAGAACGTGGTGTCCAAGAAACATTACCACCGCTAACTTTTGCTAACGGGTCCATTGAAAAATCGAAGGCACGGGTCCAAACTAGAATCGAAAAGGGATTAATTTGTAGAAAAAAGTAACATTGAAATAGTAGTTTACGGAAAAAGTTGCAGAATGATGATTTTTAGAGCACGAGTCATAAATTTATCCTACGGGGCTTGCCGAGTAGGATAATTACGATGAGTGCTGTAAAAATCGAGTTCGGCAACGAGTTACGTACAATCACTTGAGGGTAATTATATCGGGATGCATTCACCATCATTTTACAATTTATAGAAAAATGTTGTGTAATGATTCATTACGCAACTCAAAACTGGTTTCAGTTGCGTAATGACTATTCCCGCACTGCATACTTCAGTGCAGGAAAGTAGGCCGTTTAATGACAGATAGGCGAGATGAAAATCAGCCTATTACGATGAGAAATTACAAAAAGTACTGTTTCATTGCCTGAGGTAGTTAAAAGCTTTCGAAAGGAAACAAAATTGTGTACGATGTGCACTGATTAGTAGGCCACTTTTATGAATTGTACAATCGCATACTGTGATCTGGAACACATCATTGCTAAATAACTAATCGTTCCCAACTTGATTTTCTACGGACGGCTCTCCCGACAGCTATGAGCTTTTCAACGCCGCTCACAACGGTCGCCCCACTATACCGTGCCTGGTTCTCGCATCTCCATTATATCCCTTTGATGGGAAAACAGCAGCCACAAGGGAGCAACCCTTTTCGGTGGCGCAAGCTGACTTACACTGCCAGCGCCTCATCCGGCTATTAATAAACGTCGGTCCACGAGCGCTCTTTATTTTTCACAGCTAAAAAGCTACATCCTTGCTCCTATATGTTTATGTAAATAGAGCTTTATTCTGCTATTATGGCACTTTTGGGCCGCTTTCCGGGCGCGAAACTCAACCAAGCCAAGCCAAGCCAAGCGAAAAAGCAAGTGCAAACAAAACAACTGCTCTCCGGAGAGGCTGGTGCCCTTTCCTGCTAACGAACCTAGCCGGTCCGTGCATTTAGGGCGGCATAATCCGAAACACTTCATCACTTCGCAACCCCTATCTCCCCCGCCGCATCATCAAAGTTTCCTATAATTAAGCTCTTTAAGGTTTCGTCTACCGTTGATTAATCCGTCCCATTAGTTTGCTTTGATTTATTTATCCGTTCGTTCAACCAGACGGGGCGGGCAGACAACCAGCAGGAGCACCATTCTCACTCGCAGTAGGCTGCACAGCATTTGGTCCACCGTTGTTCGTTGACAACTTCGGTCGAAGTGAACGCCAATCCAAGGTGTTGCCGGGCAACACTGCTCGTGAAGGAGGGATAATAATGATTGAAATAAATAAATTGATGGCAGAAGAATGGTGATATTTGCAGTTGACGGGAGGGAAATTGATTGTTCGGTAGAATAATGCACTTCGAATTGGTTTTGCCGTCGTTCAATACTCGTTTCAATATTAGAGAATTTCTCTGGGAATCGTTGAAGAATTTCTCTGCAACTTCTAGGAGAATTTCTCTGGTAATCTTAGTGCAACAGTTGAATAATTTCTCCGGAAATCTAACGAGGATTTTTCCGTAAATTCTTGGAGGTTTTTTTTTCCGGTAATCATGGGAGGAATTCTATAGAATTTCTAGAAGGTATTTCCCGGAATTCCTGTGAGCATTTTTCCGGAAAACCTGAAAGGATTTCTCCGAAAATCCTAGGAGGATTTCTCTGAGAACCCTAGGAGGGTTTCTCTGGAAATTGAAGAAGGATTTTTCCGGAAATCCTAGGAGGATGTTTCCGCGAAGCCTTGAAGTATATCTTCTTAAATCTTTGTAGGATTTTTCCGGAAATCCTTGAAGATTTTGCGGGAAACACTTTGAGGATTTCTCCGGAAATCCTAGAAGGATTTCCACGGTAATCCTTGGAGGATTTCTTCGCAAATCCTACGAAAATTTCTTCGTAAATCTTAGAAGGATTTCTCCGGAAATCCTAGCAGGATTTCTCCGGAAATCCTAGGAGGATTTCTCCGGAAATCCTAGCAATATTTCTCCGGAAATCCTAGCAAGATTTCTCCGGAAATCCTAGCAGGATTTCTCCGGAAATCCTAGCAGGATTTCTCCGGAAATCCTAGCAGGATTTCTCCGGAAATGCTAGCAGGATTTCTCCGGAAATCCTAGCAGAATTTCTGCGGAAATCCTAGTAGGATTTCTCCGGAAATCCTATTAGAATTTCTCCGGAAATCCTAGTAGGATTTCTCCGGAAATCCTAGGAGGATTTCTCCGGAAATCCTAAAAGGATTTCACCGGAAATCCTTGGACGATTTCTCTAGAAAACCCTGGAGAATTTCTCCGGAAATTCTAGAAGGATTTTTCCGGAAATCCTAGGAGAATTTTTCCGGAAATCATAGGAGAATTTTTTTCGAAATCCTTGGAGGATTTCTTTGGGAATTCCAAGTGCATTTCTCCGGAAATTCTAAAAGAATTTCTCCGGAAATCCTAGGAGGATTTCTTCGCAAATCCTTTGAAGATTTCTCCGGAAATCCTGGGAGGATTTTTCTGAAAATCCTGGAAGGATTTCTATGGAAATTTTTGGGAGATTTCTCCGGAAATCCTGGGAGGATTTCTCCGGAAATTCTGGGAGGATTTTCTCGGCCGGAAATCCTGGGAGGATTTCTCCGGAAATCCTGGAGGATTTCTCCGGAAATCCTGGGAGGATTTCTCCGGAAATCCTGGGAGGATTTCTCCGGAAACCTGGGATAATTTCTCCGGAAATTCTGGGAGGATTTCTTTGGAAATTCTGGAAGGATTTCTATGGAAATTTTTGGATGATTTCTCCGGAAATCCTGGGAGAATTTCTGGGAGGATTTCTCCAGAAATCCTAGCAGAATTTCTCCGGAAATCCTAGCAGGATTTCTCCGGAAATCCTAGCACGATTTCTCCGGAAATACTATCAGGATTTCTCCGGAAATCCTAGCAGGATTATTCCGGAAATCCTAGCAGGATTTCTCCGGAAATCCTAGCAGGATTTCTGCGGAAATCCTAGCAGGATTTCTCCGGAAATGCTGCAGGATTTCTGAGGAAATCCTAGCAGGATTTCTCCGGAAATCCTAGCAGGATTTCTCCGGAAATCCTAGCAGGGTTTCTCCGGAAATCCTAGCAGGATTTCTCCGGAAATCCTAGCAGGGTTTCTCCGGAAATCCTAGCAGGATTTCTCCGGAAATCCTAGCAGGATTTCTCCGGAAATCCTAGCAGGGTTTCTCCGGAAATCCTAGCAGGATTTCTCCGGAAATCCTAGCAGGGTTTCTCCGGAAATCCTAGCAGGATTTCTCCGGAAATCCTAGCAGGATTTCTCCGGAAATCCTAGCAGGATTTCTCCGGAAATCCGAAAAGGATTTCACCGGAAATCCTTGGACGATTTCTCTAGAAAACCCTGGAGAATTTCTCCGGAAATTCTAGAAGGATTTTTCCGGAAATCCTAGGAGAATTTTTCCGGAAATCATAGGATAATTTTTTCCAAAATCCTTGGAGGATTTCTTTGGGAATTCCAAGTGCATTTCTCCGGAAATTCTAAAAGAATTTCTCCGGAAATCCTAGGAGGATTTCTTCGCAAATCCTTTGAAGATTTCTCCGGAAATCCTGGGAGGATTTTTCTGAAAATCCTGGAAGGATTTCTATGGAAATTTTTGGGAGATTTCTCCGGAAATCCTGGGAGGATTTCTCCGGAAATTCTGGGAGGATTTTCTCGGCCGGAAATCCTGGGAGGATTTCTCCGGAAATCCTGGGAGGATTTCTCCGGAAATCCTGGGATGATTTCTCCGGAAATCCTGGGAGGATTTCTCCGGAAACCTGGGATAATTTCTCCGGAAATTCTGGGAGGATTTCTTTGGAAATTCTGGAAGGATTTCTATGGAAATTTTTGGATGATTTCTCCGGAAATCCTAGCAGGATTTCTCCGGAAATCCTAGCAGGATTTCTCCGGAAATCCTAGCAGGATTTCTGCGGAAATCCTAGCAGGATTTCTCCGGAAATGCTGCAGGATTTCTGCGGAAATCCTAGCAGGATTTCTCCGGAAATCCTAGCAGGATTTCTCCGGAAATCCTAGCAGGGTTTCTCCGGAAATCCTAGCAGGATTTCTCCGGAAATCCTAGCAGGGTTTCTCCGGAAATCCTAGCAGGATTTCTCCGGAAATCCTAGCAGGATTTCTCCGGAAATCCGAAAAGGATTTCACCGGAAATCCTTGGACGATTTCTCTAGAATACCCTGGAGAATTTCTCCGGAAATTCTAGAAGGATTTTTCCGGAAATCCTAGGAGATTTTTTCCGGAAATCGTAGGAGAATTTTTTCCGAAAACTCAGGAGGATTTCTTTGGGAATTCCAAGTGCATTTCTCCGGAAATCCTAAAATAATTTCTTCGGAAATCCTAGGTGGATTTCTTCGCAAATCCTTTGAAGATTTCTCCGGAAATCCTGAGAGGATTCTCCGGAATCCTGAGAGGATTTCTCCGGAAATTCTGGGAGGATTAATTCGGCCGGAAATCCGGGGATAATTTCTCCGGAAATTCTGGGAGGATTTCTCTGAAAATCCTGGAAGGATTTCTATGGAAATTTTTGGATGATTTCTCCGGAAATCCTGGGAGAATTTCTCCGTAAATCCTGGGAGGATTTCTCTGTAAATCCGGGAAGGATTTCTATGGAAATTTTTGGAAGATTTCTCCGGAAATCCTGGGAGGATTTCTTCGGCCGGAAATCCTGGGATGATTTCTCCGGAAATCTTGAGAGGATTCCTCCGGGCGGAAATCCTGGGAGGATTTTTCCGGCAATATTGGGAGAATTTATCCGGAAATTCTGGGAGGATTTCTCCGGAAATTCTGGGAGGATTTCTCCGTTAATCTTAGGAGGATTTCGCTGGAAATCCTAGGAAGATTTCTCCGGAAATCATTGGAGGATTTCTTCGGAAATGCTAGGAAGATTTCCCCGAAATTCCTAGGAGGATTCCTCTGCAAATCCTAGGAGGATTTCTCTGGAAATCCTAGGACGATTTCTCCGGAAATCCTAGGAGGATTTCTCCAAAAATCCTAGGAGGATTTCTCCGGAAAACTAGGAGGATTTCTCCGGAAATCCTAGGAGGATTTCTTCGGAAATCCTAGGAGGATTTCTCCGGAAATCCTAGGAGGCTTTCTCTGGAAGTTCTTGAAGAATTTTTCCAGAAGTCTTTGAAGGATTTGTTCGGAAAGTTTCGGAGAATTTCTTCGGAAATTCTCGTATGATTTCTTCGAAAATATTTAGATGAGTCCTTCGGAAATCCTAGGAGAAATACTCTCCACTTCAGACCATTACACAAAAGAAATTACAAATTATAAAAGGCTGAATTGTGATCCAGAATGAGTCGAATGCGGCATTAAATTGCCATACAATAGATACTTGTGGCCTTCGAACGCTCTCAAATTTTCACCCGTCTCAATTCATCCGTTTTACAATTCAGGATATTGACGTTAAATCTCAATTAAGCTCTTCCGTCACGGTACGGTTTCGAGATGGCATCCCTCGATGCATTATTCTTCATGATTACTTCCGCTCCCTGGCGATCCCTTTCCAATGGTCACGAACCCTTTTTTTTCTCTACCGCTTTGCAGGCAAAGTTTGTTTAGCAACCCAAACCCGAATGAATGTCTTGTTTCTAACCGCTGACTCTTGTCAGACGAGCAACAAAATCGCTGGAATTTTCAATTAACGCAAGCAAAAAGCCTCCATCAGAAGAAAACTGCTGGACTTTTACTGAAAACAACGAGAATGTCACATCATAAGGATTGTTCATTTTATAAAGTGGACGCCTTGTTAATGATATTAATTATTTATCAATGAAAACGTTATAGATCAATCGGGTGCGTTGGCGAGAGCGAAAAGATATATTTCAGTCTAGGATGGCTTATCAACTGGTGAGCTCGTTTCATACTTTCGATAATATTTTTTTTTATCGTGGCAACGCTATGGATGGTTCGTCACTGCAATTGTTGATATAAATCCACATTCCTATTTCCTTCTTCTTCTTCTTTGAAATACGACCTTACTGGGACACAGCCTGCTTCTCAGCTTAGTGTTAAATGAGCACTTCCACAGTTATTAACTGAAAGTTTTCTTTGCCAAGTTGCCATTTTTTGCATTCGTGTATCGTGTGGCAAGTACGATGATATCTATGTTCAGGAAATTTCTATTACTAAAAGATCGTGAACCGAGCAGGAATCGAACGCAGACACCTTCAGCATGATTTTGTCTTGTATCATTGACTCTAATAACCTTCTAAAATCGAACGTTCCAAACATTTTTTATTATTCCCGTTTTGTTCCCACAATATCGTTCAATTCTTCTTCTTCTTCTTCTTTCTGGCGTTACGTCCCCACTGGGACAGAGCCTGCTTCTCAGCCTAGTGTTCTTAAGAGCACTTCCACAGTTATTAACTGAGAGCTTACTATGCCAATGACCATTTTTGCATGCGTATATCGTGTGGCAGGTACGATGATACTTTATGCCCTGGGAAGTCGAGAAAATTTCCAACCCGGAAAGATCCTCGACCGGTGGGATTCGAACCCACGACCCTCAGCTTGGTCTTGCTGAATAGCTGCGCGTTTACCGCTACGGCTATCTGGGCCCCTTCGTTCAATTATTAATCCAAAAATTTAGTAAAGTTTCTGGATATACCATACACAAGTTGTCCACATTTTAAAATGAACAGTCCTTAGCAGCCCGTGACCACAACCCCCTTCGGGAAAGGAATTTATTGTCATTTGTTTTTGTCCCACACTTGGAATGCCATCGAGGCAGAAACGGTCCAAAGCAACGGAAACCACTCGTTTGAACTGGTGAGAAACGAGAGAGGCCACACCAGAAACCACCGGATCCACCTGTGGTTTTCCGCTGTCATGTTCGTTTTTCGGGGTTGATGGCGTTAAGACTCACTATTTCGGGTCGTCCGTTTTTGGGGGCGCGGCCATTCGAGAAGTGAGTACTTAAAGGGTGGCTTAACTTTCAATCAGCATCCGGAGACAATCACCCTTGAACTGGATTCAACCGAGTGCCGGTTTGTGGAGCATATGTTTCAGTAAAATCGCCACCCAGTGGTTCAGAGGCGGCCTAAACCTTAAAAAAAGAAGTTTTCTGTTATAGGTCACATTTTTCTCGACATTTATTCCAGATGGAATCACTGTCCACCCTTAGCCATAGTTATAGAGGCAAGTAGAAGTTTCACTGTTATTATCATCTGGCACTCGTCCAAGCACAAACCCATGAATTCTACCATGGGAAAACAGCTGCCAGCAAGGAATCGGGAAGTATTACCGGCAAATAAAATAACGCATTGTATCACTTCAGTGCGGCGGAATAAAAACTTCAGTTCGGTTGCAACAAATTGGCTAAATCGACACAATATCCTACGAATGGATGTATCCGCCTGGCAAAAATATGGGGGAGCGCTGCAACCGGATTGCTTGGATTTCGATGGAAACGCTTGGTGGTTTTTCCCACATGTTCCACATTCCCCATACCGAGCGTCGCCTACTGGGTTGAGAACGGCACCGACCCGGAGCCCGGAGTATTGTTTATTCAATCGAAGCATTTTTGCTCTTCGTTCTTGTGGAAAGTGGAATGTAATTTATGCTGTAGCTTATTTCCGGAGAGATTTGAGAGCATGGGCGATGCGTGCTGGTGGGGAATTGATTTATTGAAAATGTTCAATTGCTCTGTTGATTGGTGCTCCCGGTTGGCTCGACCGGGCAACTTTATTAAAGTTCGTCATTGATCAACCAATGTATGGGCTAAATTTGTTGAACAATTCAACAACTTTCGGAAATTGTTCAACAAATTCCATTGAAATTGTCGCAAAACTTTTTGTCTCTTCCGATTGTGTACCGACGGAATCACAGATGACTATCCAGCCAAATAACGGCGTCTTTACTTTTCCTTCTTACGGAGAAGAGTGCACATTGGCTTGAAGGCGGACAAACTTTGCTGGCCGTTTCTCTTTCATCACTTTACCGCGTTGCAAATTTTAGCAATCCATTAATCCGCCGTCTTTTCCTCGACGTGCGCCTCGTCTAATGCTGCGGGGGCCGATAAAAATCTTTTGAAATTCACGACGACGATAAGCGAAAGTAGGTGGTGCCGAAAATACACTGCTAGCCGAACCGTAACCGTAGACATGCTTTAGTTGCCCCATTTCTGGTTCGTGGAAAATTTATTATAGATTGGATGATGCTTGAATAAAGTTCCGCGGTTTGGGGAGCTTGAAAGCACCAAAGTTTTACGTAGTATGCTTAAAGTTAAAATAGGTATAAGCAAAGTGAAAAAGAAATAAACTACAACTATTATGCTTCGCAATTGTCAACTAGTGTAAAGAGACTGATCACAAAACATGCAGTTAAGGTGATTGAAGAGTGAAGTTATATCATGAGTTTTCAAGAGCCTAATCTAGTAAGTGGATGGCTAATCTGTAGGCGAATTCCGGCGCGTATTTCTTCGAAGAAAAGAAAAATTTCTTGCTGGTGCGTAATGGAAGAAAATTTCTTCTCTTCGAAGAAATTGTTCGCCGGAATTCACCTACTGGTTCTCCAATTTTGTACTCTTGAAGATTTGAGGTGAGGCTCCAATTAATCTTCACCTCAACGTCAGAAGTGATATTAAGGGGATGAGATTTGCATCCCTGATCCTCAGTGTGCCTTGACAGATGTATGTGTGTGTGGGTGTCACTGCATAGTGAGTACTGAGCTACTCACTCAGTTGGTACTGCAATCCAGTCGGTATCGCGGTAGCCTGCGAGTGCTTTAATATGTTCATCCAAGCAGACGACATTCTTTCTGGCTCTTTCAACTGCTGACCTGCGTGCTGGTAAGACATGATACGGTATCCTACTGGGTGATTCCTTTTCGATGGTCACCGGCTTTACACAGTATGTGTTCCAATCACTACACTAGATCCGTCCACAATTCGAAGAAGTATTTTTTGTGGGCTAGTTCATCTGCGAACTTTGCTTCGCTACCAAAGGAAGTCGTCACTTTAACTTTTACGTCATTAGTGACTATCTCGTGGATGGAATTCGATTCCAGGTCCTCGGCGTGAGAGGCGTGTGTTCAAACCACTACACCAGGTTCGTGATGATTAGACAGACTTTTCAAATGGTCCTCTTTGAAACATTTATCCGTAGGGTGGACATATGCTATGAATCTTTTGACCCATAATGTTACATGTGATAGACATTCTGCGAACTTTTTATCGCGTAGGGGAATTCGGGGCATAATGGACACATCAAGCAAATGCTTGTTTTAAGACCATACATTGACATTTTTTTCAAGCTACTCCCGGCTAGTTTTCAAATTTTACGTTAGTACGACGTGCTACATTCATTCATGGTAATAAAAATCATATCATATGTCAGAAATGTGAGATAGAAAATTAGGTCCAAAACAAGGCTAGCAAAAAGGTATCGGGGCAAAATGAACACTCGCATGAAATTTATTGATTTCAAAATAATTAATGTCTGTCAGTCGTTCCGATGTGTAAAAGGGCTCTCCCTCTATCACAAGAGCTAAAAAGAACATTTCTGGGTTCGTTATTTTGCTCAAAAACTAGATTCTCCCACCGCCTTGCTTATATGCCTATTTAAAGCGGAGAAAAAACTTAAAGTCAAAATTCCAAGGACAATTGAAGCAAAACATAAACTTTTTTACCGTCAAACATTTCAAATGCAATACAGATTTCATGCAGTGTATGAACTTTTGATGAAGTATGCATATTCTCAGAGATTGAGGGGGTGTCCATTTCGCCCCGGGTGTTCATTATGCCCCTAATCCCCTAAATGTCATCAATGATTTTTTATAAGCTTTATGTACAAAATTTGTATTTATGGGTGATATTGGAATAATAATCGCATATGTTACCTTTATTTAAGAATTGAACATTTCCTCAAAATTGTACGAATACAGAAATATTCTTACAGAAACGTATTTACAAAAAAAAAATGTATCTGCATACCACAAAATTGAATGATTTAAAAAATGTAAATAACATTCAAATCAGTTTATCCTTTAAGCCCTAGTATTAAATTTGACCAAATTACGTTGAGAATGGCTCCTTTCAATTCTGTGTTGCAATTGCTGTACACAAAAATAATGGTATTTTTCAAAACAGAGTATTGACTAAGCGTTTTACGGGATTTATTATAGAAATTTGGATGTGAAGTTCTTAAAGAAATGATTTCCAAATTGTATCGAACAGTGGTACTCAACCTGCAACCTGCGGTCCGCATGAAGTCCTCATGATCCGTAAATACGACTCGTTATTTCATAGAATACACACATAAGCTTCTTATCATTTTTATAGTTAATGAGTTTTAAGGCTCAAGAATCCATCATTCAATCATTACCAATCAGCAATGATTGAAACCAGTTTTTATTGTTCAAATTTGAAGGAATCCTAATGAAAATCTATCATTGCATTACAGATAGCAAGTGCGATTAAATGGTATATTTTTATAAACATTGCTGAGATTTTGAGCTCTAGAAATTTTTGTAACGATGATGGCTTTTTCCTCTTAAATGGATTTTAGAACATCAGCTACTTATACTCCCGTGCAAAAGTTTGGGTTCACCCTCTCAAAAACATGCAAAAGTGTTCAGTCCATATCTCTGTGATTACACGTCCAATTGAAACTCTTTAATCCGCATTCGAAAGGCAAAGAGTTATTCGTACTTCGTATGTATTTTAACTATTTTTCGAATTTTGTGTACTAAATTTTGATTTCCAGTTGTGACATGTTTCAAAAAACGCACTGAAAAATCATATCTAATTTCCTCAGCATTGGATCGACCAAAATTTTAATCAAAGTGTCATTAGAATCGTAATCTTATATTATTTGAAGAGACTCAACGAAATTTTGGCGAAAAAAATCTGAAAAGAATTTAAAATCAATGAAACAGTCAGTCAAGTCATCGTGCAAAAGTTTGGGTTCAACCCTCAGTATGATGCAAATCGTGCTAAAGTTCGGGTTCACCTGAGCCGCACGCACATAATTTTTGTCAATATCTCTGCCATTTTTCAACCGATTTTAATAATTTAAAGCTTTTTCGAGCGCAAGTAATGGCGCGTTTGAGATTCCGCAGATTTTTCGTGTTTTAAGTAAGTTCAGGTGAACCCAAGCTTTTGCACGATGACTTGACTGACTGTTTCATTGATTTTGAATACTTTTCAGTTTTTTTCGCCAAAATTTCGTGAGTGCTCTTCAAAGAATATAAGATAACGATGCTAATGACACCTTGTTTTAAAATTTTGGTCGATCCAATGCTGAGGAAATTAGTAATGTTTTATCAGTGTGTTTTTTGAAAAATGTCACAACTTTAAGTAAAAATTTAGTACACAAAAGCTACAAAGCTCAAAGAATTGTTTTTGGAAAAATACATACGAAGTAAGAATAACTCTTTGCCTTTCGAACGCGGCTTAGAGAGTTTTAATTGGACGTGTAATCACAGAGATATGGACTGAATACATTTGCATGTTTTTTAGGGGGTGAACCCAAACTTATGCACGGGAGTGCACATACGTATATGTCATAAATCTACCATGTGAAATCAATGGACATTTCGGGATTCCGCAATGAAACCCTCAGTACTCGAAATGGATCTTCATGTGCTCTTGAGAAATCCACAGGAGCATGCTTAGAATCTGAAGCATCTTGCTAGGAATCAACATAATCCCCCCACCTACAAAGGATAGGAAATGACATATGTCTAGGAGCTCCCTGGGAATTCTGAGGCTATGGCTTAGATTCTTAAGATTTCGCTGCGATTTCACTGAAACTGTCAAGTCTCCGTTGAAAATTACCAGAAGTCTAGTAAGCTTACCTATTAAGAATCCTCAAGATTTCGCCAGAATTACTCTAGATATAATTAGTATCGCGCTAGAAATTCACTTAAACTCCAGAAATTTACATGAAATCCCTAGGTTCCCTAGAATCCCAAAATTCTAAATTTCCAAAAAATATCCTTGAGAATTCACTGAAAAGTTACAGAAGTCACTTAGAAAAACCTAGGATCCCAAAAGGATTATCCAGGCTGCAGTTAGGAGCCTCCTTGCCTAGCTAAGGACCAGGATCTCTTAGATAACATTTTGATTATTTTGTGTGGCTCGTATCCTCGATTAAAATTCTTGATATGGTACGAAGTTTACTCCAGTCAGAGCATCACTAGTATCGAATGTTGGATAGTCTCTTAAAAAATCGAACGTCATAGAGAGTTTCTAGCAAAAACTGAAAGTTATTCTAAACTAGTGGTCCCGGCAAACATCGTCTTGCCATCAAGTAGGCTGTTGAAAAACGCCATGGAACGCCCCGTGCAAAATGGAAGTGCAGTTCACTCCTGTTTTTTCAACTTTCCCGTTAAATATCCTTTACTTTTTATATACACAAACACGTCGGAACACTTCAGGAACATAACTATTGAAGAATTTTCCAAATCCGTTAGCCCGTTCTCAAGCCATTTCGTGACATACAAACACCATTCCATTTTTATTTATATAGATAATCAACGCAGATAGATGAATACATACACTCATAGCACAGACAAATGGTAAAACAAAATAATGTAACGGATACATTTTATTCTAGTGGCTTCTGTTTTTGCCCTTCGTATTTTTTCGCTTAATTCACAATATTTGTATAATTTTCTCATGTTTTTGAAAAATTCTAAGTGACAAAATAAGCGAAATAACGTATAGGCTCAAAAAAAAAAAAAAAAAAAAAAAACGGTAGGTCATCAATTTGTCTAGCAATGCATGTAATTCTACAATGCTAAGAACTGTGAACTGAAAAGTCGAAACAAAATTTGTGCTTTATGGTGAGACAATGCTTGTGCTTTGTTTCGAACGTGTCGTTTCAAATCTGAAAAAAAATGTTTTTTTATTAAGTGGCAGACTGTAGGCTGGTCTGAGAAAAAACGTTGGAACACTATTTAAGATACTTTTAGACATTAATGACGCCATGAAACGATGTGAATTATGTCCAACCCAAAGTAAGTAAGCTCGTACGGGAGCCGTAATAACTGCTGGGATTTCTGGAAATATCGACAAAGATGGTGCTCGACTCGAAATCGACCTTTTGTCTGAAGCAAAAGACACGACGATGTTCATAACAAAGAATACAAATTTCAATGGTATTCAAAAATGCTACCAAAAACGGATCCATTTTGTTGTCAAAATCGGGGGTGCCAAAAACGGAATCCCACTGTATCCTTTTAGTTAGTCCAAATCAAGTCACGAGAGTAGACAAATCAACATTATCTGCTCCGACAGGTCTCGGTTTCTCGGTAGTCCACTTTGAGGTCGTTGTCCGTCCGTCCGCGTTTCTGTTACACAAGGGAGACCAGAAAAGAAGACATTAGAAATGTGTTAGGTAAGCTTGAACTGGAGTACATGAGGCTTATGTACGATTTATTGAGACAAGCTCACATTAATGTTTGATTCCCCACATGTTCGACAGCAGAGCAAACATGTCATAACTGTACGCTGTTGGTGGGCTTCGTGGCCGTGCGGTTAGTGTTACCAAGCTTTTCACCCCATCTGACAGCGCAGCTCAATCAAAAACAGCTTTGGCAGGGAGATGGGCCAAGCCAAAAGGTTATCTGACAAGGCTGGTAGCGAGTCACTGTTTAGTGACTTGGTCACTTTTTTTAGGCCAGTCACTTTAAAGTCACTTTAAAGTCATTTAAAAGCCATTTCAACTAAAGTCACTTTTTTCGTCAAAAAGTCATTTTTTTCAACTATTTCAAGCTTCAAGTTTAAATTCGTCATGTCATGTTACACGTAATTCGTAATAGTATCTATGTTATTATTAGTCTGTTGTAGGTTCAATGTGTCAAACTATAGGTTTACATGTTTAGTATTCTTATTTAAAATTTTGTGCGTTCTCATTTATAGGAATTTTTATATCTTGTGGTGTATTATTACATGTTTGTTTTCTATTGTCGAACACAACGTTTTAAAATATGCATCCTCATTATTTTCTTTGTCTTCGAAATTCGTTTTTTAAACCCGACCTTCCTAGTGTGAAGCATATTAGCTCTTTAAAATTTTAAAAAAATAGGTACAACAGGTATTTAACACTTAAAATCAAATTAAAGAATAATTATTTAATGTTCTATTTGAGAATAAAAATTTATCATACTTCTTAGGACAGTCCTTATTTGCAAACCAAACCTTTAAAATGACCGGAAAGTCCTTGTGTAGAGCAAACTTCCTTTTTTTCTTATGCATGTATTTGAGCATCTTTTAGGAATGTATAATATCAATTGCTTCTAGGAATAAAGTTTGAAAGAATCTCTTTCGAAGCTTTTTGAGAATGCTTGCAAAGCATATAGTCATGGATTAATACTTAATACAGAAATGCTTTAGAGAATTTATCGTTTTCGTTGAATCGCTCATGAAATCATGCATGGTTTCTTTAAAGAAATGTGGGGTCTCGGATCCTGTCTTGGCACTTTTGATTCACTTCGGCTGGAGGTTTTAAGAAACCACTGAGTTTATATTTGACAAGAATATGCGCGGTAGTAAAGTATTTTTAATTACATAGTTAATGATAATTCGACTGACTATAACCCCCAATGCCAAGTGAATCATGAAAGTGTCCTAGTAATTTTTAATTAAAATATTAGAAGCTTTGTGCTGATAACTACTTTAAAGGAATAACTCAGATGAACGGCCTATTAAGCTTATCGTCTTTATGCTAAATGCCTATTCGGCCAAACGTAGTTCCCATTAAACTTGCTGATGGAGAATTTTAATTTCACTCAGGCTTGATTCAACAACTCGACGTTCAAAGGACGCGTCTATGATACAAGTATTGGCCTTACGAATCATATTCGATATTCTTTTATCATTTTTAATTTGAAATATTGATCGATGGACAAATATTGCATTTTCCGTAATCTTGATCTAGTTACACTATTAGAAAGTATCCTTCTGTAAATATTATATTTGATCCAATTTCATCTTTACGCTAATGATTATTATCGACTTGAAGTAATGGAAAAAATTGGGATCTACACATATTACAATTAATTAAATTTTACTGTTTTAGTGTTGAATCGAAATTTGAAATGACAAAAATTTTAAGTTCACAAGTATTCCAAATACTTTTTAAAAATATAAAATATTAATAAATACTTTGGTGATATAAAAGACACAAACGGTGATTTTCTTCAAAGCATCTTTCTAAAACTTTGAAAAGGTTGTAATTCTAACTGAAAAAAGAAATTATTTGCGTAAATGCCAACTTTTCTGTTTAACCCAAGATCGGTCGCATGCGTGTACTAAGTACACGCACCCTGAAAAAAGTTCGCTTTTCATGCACAGCTCGAGCGAGGTGGTGTCGGCAATGGCTAAATGTGCGACCGCTCTTGAGTTAAAAAATGTTAAATAATAAAATTTCCTAATTTGTACTCAACTAGACCTGTAGTAGATCATATTAGATATTCCCTTCTTCATCGTAAAACAGTGTAGTAGAACTGAATAAAACTAATTACGTTTGGATTTCCCAAGTCACTTTGAGTCACTTTTTTGAGAATCGGAAAGTCACTATTTAGTCACTTATTTCTCAAATCTGGTCACTAAAATACTTTTTTCGGCACCACTTTTTGCTACCAGCCCTGTTATCTTTAACATACATGAACAGCATGACGAAAAGTAAAAAAATATGATTTGATTAACAACAATGTGGTTTAAAATAAATTTGAATAGTGTTTCAAGGAGGTTCAAGGAGGTTTCCTAAACGTTCTCAAGCGTTCCAAAGTTGGACCCCTAGGAGTAGGAGTTAGAAGAAGCTCAAAAAAGGCTTCTTCTTCTTTCTGGCGTTACGTCCCCACTGGGACAGAGCCTGCTTCTCAGCTTAGTGTTCTTATGAGCGCTTCCACAGTTATTCACTGAGAGCTTACTATGCAAATGACCATTTTTACCATGTGTATATCGTGTGGCAGGTACGAGATACTCTATGCCCTGGGAAGTCGAGGAAAATTTCCAACCCGAAAAGATCCTCGATCGATGGGATTTCGAACCCACGACCCTCAGCATGGTCATGCTGAATAGCTGCGCGTTTACCGCTACGGCTATCTGGGCCCTACAAAATTTTAAATTTGCTTAAAGATTCTCAAGAGGTTTGCAGAGGGTCCCAGGGTTTCCAAGAGATTTTCTAGGAGTTTTCAGAGGATCTCAGGGGCACCAAGGAGTACGTATCATAAACTTCTTACAATCTGTTGAAGCCGCTGAAAACCTTCAGGAATCCTGGGGCAACTCAGAAAATCACTTCGAAACTGCTGATAGCTTCCTGAAAATATATCCAAAACACTGGGAAGATTTGGCACTCCCTAAGACGATCAGAATGTGTAATTCGAATCTCTAAAAACTTGTATGGTATCCCCGCGAACATAATAAAACTTTTTGGGAAACCCAGAAACTCGTACAAATTGCTTTAAAGTCTCTAGAAACTTTTAGGGTGCTTTGAAAACCACTGGCGAATCTTTTGGAACCCTTTGGAAACTGTTTGGGATCCTCTGCGAATATCTTGAATGCTACTGGTAGTGGTAACCCTGCGAACTGCTTGGAAGCCCTGAGAAACACTGGGAAGGCTTTAAAACCAAAATAATATGAAATCTGCTGAATTGCTCATTGTAATCCTCAATGACAAATCTCTGTACCTTTTAGAAATTCCTTACTGTAACCTTGGATTTTTTGGGGACCCTTATAATGGTCTTTGTTAATTAATGTAAATTCCACTTAAGAACCATATGAACTTGTAGAATGCTTCTGGAAATCAGATGAATGTGAATGTGAAGATGTACCATAGGAGTACCTTGAATTTGCAACAGCTCAAGCCCAAAAGCGGAGACAAGCGTTCACAACAAAAATTTGATCGATTTTGTCCAACCAGTTACATTTTCAGCTCGTAGCTCTTTATGATTTTCTTGATTCATGCATTGTATTTTAACGATGTATGGCCCCAAGTTTTTTTTGTGTAATTTCACTATATAAAACAAATTGGGAAATTAATTTCGACTCAACGGATCCCCTGCAACTCTACGAAATTACGTTTCAAATAACATCTAACGAAACTGTTTGAAACATCCTGTTGGGGTTTGTAGGTTCGTGGGTTGAGTTTTGCCTTTAACACCAGAATTCCGTAGATCCCTACGTTGTGTGCAAATCGATCCTTTTCTTTCCTAACTCCAACAACTTCAATCCTTCGAATCCTTCCACTCCTAGCACTCCTTGATCCCGTCACTAATCCTTCCAAAGTCCTTTCCTTCACTCCAAGAACTCCACTTATTATTCCGATATTCAAAAGCACTTTATATATCCGATTAATTTACACTTTGACTTTTTATTAACTTCGCGCGCGATAACTTGCAACCTTTTTATTTGCCTTTCGATTGGATACTGATTGTGGTTTTCTTCTGTACATACTATCGATTATCTTAACTTCGTGTTCTGTGTATGTATGCTGTGTGTAGTTCTACAATTCGAAGTATTTAGTGTACTTGTGTTAAGTTTATAACAGTTAGGCTAGGGTGATACGTGTTGCATGCTAAGTATAGTTTTGAGTTCAATTAAGGATTCAAATTCATAGGTTTAAATTATTTCACTACTAACACTAATCTTTTAACAGCTAACATTACCCGGCCCCCTTGAAACTTGGTTTCAACTCAATATTACTAACTTGTTTTAACATTGCTAATATTACCAGCTAATCTTCAACATCTGTGTTGTCTTCGATGGGTAATGGGCAAATTCGGTTGACAGGACGCCTGTATGTTCCCTTGGTCGTTTGTATGGTGACAACTCTTATGACTCCATCTGCTCCATGATGAACTTCGGTGATCCTCGCTAACGGCCATTCGAGAGGAGGTATGTTGTCTTCTCGAACTACCACGATGTTCCGATGCGGATAGGAGTGGGTTGAACATGTTTGCTCGCTTGTTGAAGTCCCGTGAGATACTCCTGGCTCCAGCGTTGCCAATAGCGTTGAAACATCTGTTGTCGTTGCTGATAGTGGGTTAGGCGGTTCGATGGTATGGCTGTCAGATCAAGATCAGGAAGGGCTTTCATGGAAGTCCTGATCAAAAAATGGGCTGGGGTGAGGGCATCTATATCAGAAGGGTCATCTGATAATGATGATAGGGGTCTTGAGTTGAGGGCGGCGGCAATCTGCACCAATAGAGTGCAAAAATTTTCGTGGGTCAACTGGTGTGAGCCAATTTCCTTTTTCAGAGCAGTTTTTGAGGAGCGGACAGCTGCTTCCCACAATCCGCCAAAATTGGGAGCTCGAGGGGGTATGAAGTGCCACGAAATTTCTTGCTGCGACAGTTCAGTCCCAATAGCGGTCTGACCCGACTTGCTGTGCAAAGTTTTGTAGAGATCATGCAACTCATGCTTGGCACCTTGAAAGTTTGTCGCATTATCGGAATGCATTTCTTTCGGACATCCGTGATGGCCGATGAATCTGCGAGCGCTTGAGATGAATCCAGCCGAAGATAGGTCCATAACAAGCTCAAGATGGATGGCTTTTGTTGTGAAGCAAATAAACACGGCTATGTACACTTTATGGGGAGCTACTCGTCGAATGCGGGGCTTTAAATAGAAGGGCCGCAGTAGTCAACGCCAGTTATCAAAAACGGTCGAGCTGGGCGCACTCCGCTGACCGGAAGCTGCCCCATCGGTTGGTTGAATAGGCTTGGGATCGAAACGGAAGCAGCGCTGGCATTTCGTAAAAACAGAGGTTACAGCTGCTTTTTCCATGTATAGGCCAGACTCCTGCCTTATTACCGCTAGTGGTTGCTCGATGTCCTCCATGGAAATTTGTTTGGTGGGATATTTTCAATAATCAGTGCGAGTGGAAGACTGTGAGATTGGGGAAGTACTGCGGGATGTCTGGTTCGTGTAATCCGCAAGGGAGTGACGAAGGACGGCCCGCCAACCCTAATGATCTCCATCTTTTGTCAAATGAAGGCCGAAGAAGCTTTAATGATGATTTGGGTGGAACTTGAAACCTCTTCTTCAACGATTTAATTTCTTCTGGGAACGACTCTTCTTGAACCAAACGCACTAGAAGAGTTTTTGCGGCAGCGATTTCTTGTGTTGAAAGAAATAATGAGGTATTTCGTTGTGTCGGACGCCGGCAGTTGTTCATAAATCGCAAGCAGCGAGCCACTACTCTGACGAGAGGAAGTAGCGAAGATCGTAGGGAAAAGATGAAGTTTGGATCCAGTGATGAAGTGTTAGCTTGAACGACGATACGTGGTTCCAAATCCATTTCAGGTGGAAGAGCTTCAGAGTACTCCATCAGCCATGAAGCAGGTGCCTCCTTCAGCCAGACAGGTCCACTTTTCCATAGATCATTCTTTAGGAAATCCTCAACAGGCATTCCCCGAGAAACAAGATCAGCGGGGTTCTCTTTTCCCGCTACGTGTTGCCATAGATGCCCGTACGTAGTCGTTTGAATGGTGGAAACGCGATTTGCGATAAAGGTTTTCCACGTATTTGGCGGAGCCTTCAACCAATGCAAGACAACGGTTGAGTCCGACCAGAAGAATGACTTGACGCTGTCCATCGCAAGGGCCATGGTGACTGTTCGGTAAAGACGTGCAGCTTCTCTAGCTGCGCAAAGTTCTAATCTTGGGATTGTCAGCCGTTTCAGAGGAGCAACCCGAGATTTAGAGGAGAGCAGCTCTATGCGTACGCTGCCGAGTGGATCTACAGAGCGAACATATAAACACGCTCCGTACGCAAATTCTGAAGCGTCAGCGAAACAATGTAGCTGTACGTCGACGTAATCCGTAATAAACGCAAATCTGGAGATGCTGTATTCAGCCAGTTTAGACAAACGGCCATGGAAGTGCATCCATTTCTGCTCTAACTGCAAAGGCACCGGAGAATCCCATCCGGTTTGGAGTAGAGCCAACTCCTGAATAATAATTTTTGCTGTCACTACTACAGGAGCGATCAATCCAAGGGGATCAAACAGTTTGGCTATCGCTGACAAAATTCTCCTTCTTGTCCATTCTCCTCCATTATCATCCACACTGAATAGGAACCGTAGTTGATCGGCTTTCGGCTCCCAAGTAATCCCCAAGGTTTTGATTTTTTCATCGGGTTGTAAATCAAATGTAATGGAAAGATTAGTTCCCAACTGATCCACGGGGATACCAGCCAATATTTCAGGGCGATTAGAACACCATTTCCGTATGGGAAATCCTCCCTTTGCCATCAACGATGTTAACTCTTCACGAAGACTGACGGCATCCTCTACGCTAGCTGCTCCTCCAATATAGTCGTCCACGTAAAAATCTTCTTCTAAAGCGCTTTTTGCTGGAGAATCCATGGATCCTTCGTCGATAGCAAGTTGTTTGAGAGCGCGTGTTGCTAAAAATGATGATGGTTTCAGCCCGTACGTCACCGTTAGCAGTTCGTAGACATTGATTGGTTCCTCCTTGGAGAAGCGGAAAAATATTCGGAGACGAAGAGGGTCATTGACATCCTGAAGAACCTGCCTGTACATTACGTTACGTGTACATTGTTTACGAAACCGAACTAGTAGATTCAGAAGATCGTCCTGAGTAACGGGTCCTTTTAAAAGAATATCGTTGAGTGAGTATCCGCTATCCATTTGCGCCGACGCATCAAAAACGACGCGCACCTTGGTTGTGGTGCTCGATTCCTTCAATACTGCGTGGTGCGGCAAGTAGAATGCCTTCGGTTGATCTGCCTTGTTTGAATCAGCATCCAGTTCTCCCTCCGTAATTCTTCTCATGTGTCCCATCTCTAAATACTCCTTCATGAAAGCATGATACTGTTTCTTCATGCTCTGGTTCCTTTCTAATCGGTTCTCTAATTTCCGATACCTATCCAGTGCCAATACCTTTGAATCCCCCATCATTTGCTCGAAGCCGACATGCTTTGGCAACTGAACAATGTATCGCCCATCCTCCGATCTTGAATGCGTATGCTTGAAATCC